>NC_061529.1:15030000-15275000 GCF_022379125.1 Scophthalmus maximus | reverse complement strand
GCGAGGTCTCATCTTACCCTCTTCCAAACCTGAACTGGAGGAAGACGGGAAGCGACCACTTCCTGCCAGGGGACGATCCTCACATCTCTGTCCAGGTTTGAAAATAATTTCAGCTGCCATGTATCGCTGAACTAGGGTTGTTGAGGTTTGGTTGAGCGGTGTCCTAGTTATTAGGATCTCTATCGCGGCAGTAGAGGAAGATGTTTTTCAATGAAGGGGGATTTCACTGATTTTACACATAAATAATAATAATAATGTATTTTTTTTAGCATAAAACACAGCTTAGGTACTTTACATGAAAGAAAATAGCTAAAACAGAACATCAGATGCTTAAAAACAAAATATATTAAGACAATTAAGGATGTTGAAACAATAAAATCTTTTTTTTAAAAGGGGTTAAAGTAATGCTAAGATTGACTGATAAAATAAAAGGTGAATTAAAATCATTTTTGAGCAGTTTTTTAAAAATGTGTCGACAGTGGTTGAATTTGTAATATGTAGTGGGAGTTCATACCAAATATTTGGTGCATAATTAAAACTGAAATATCTGTAGTTAGTCATATATTGAATCACTTCCCAGAATTTCCTCCACTTTAACGGAAGTATATTCACAAATGAAATAAAACAGTGGTGACAACATGGACCATTGTCTGTTTCACAAGTCTATTTATAATATTACTGAAGCAAGGGAGCCAAAACTTATCACTAATGACTTATATGGAGCAGTGATTTATTATATTACTGAATTACTTTGTCATACCACCCATGCTGCTGTCCAACACACACATTACATACATTTGAAAAAGCCTCATATCATCTGTCCAGGTGTAATCCTGTCATCTTTCATACTCGAGGAGGCCCCCAGCGTTACACCGTCACCACCTGGCTGCAGATACAGGGCCCCCGCCTCTCTGTTGCAGGGGTCTATTCATGCATCTCCCACAATGCTTTGGGAGAAACGTCGGCATCGAAGCAGCTCACAGTGAGTGAATTTGAACGTTATGCTAATTAGCAATGGTGGAAATCCTTATTTTGAAAATATACTGTTTATTCTTACTTGAAAATATTCTTGTCGACGTTCCAGTGGTGGAGGTAAGGAAGGGCCCAGTGGAGGAGGCGGAGGGACACCCCATCCAATATTTGGATGGAGGCAGCAGTGATGGACAGTTGGCATCTGGAGATTACATTTGTTTAGCTCGGTTAAAAGAGCAGACTAAAAGACAACACATCAGCTGATATCTTCACTACTCCGTTGTCAGATGAAGCTTATTTTTTATTTTTTTTAACTGTGTAATGGCACACAAATAAATCCCTCCTGTTATTTACTGTGCAGCATTTTTTTTGTATGATCACAACTGAATTGTTCACTAATAAAATATGCCCATGAAACCAGTGGTTCCATAACCCAAAAGTGCAACAACTAGAGAAACAGCTGACTCATCTCGCTAACATCAAATTTGATTATGAGACATTGCTGATACGATCACTAATGTGGATACAGGGCACACCTAAAGTCCACTCCACTGGGCAAACACAGGGCACATTATATTAATTCATTGAGGGGGAAGAAAAAAAAAGAAGAGAGTGATTGAGGGAGGGTGTGACCATCCGTAGGGTCTCTTCATCTCTCTCCACCTGAGTGCCAGTTAATCCTCCCCTCATCCCCCGACTCCCAGCTGGATACGCCGGCTCCTTCTGAATGGCGAGCTGCATTAGCGCCGAGGAACTTTCCCCCGCTGTCTGTTAGTCAAAGCTGATTGGAGATTACAGGCCTGTGGTGAAAACACAGCCCTCCATCCCATCATCAAATCAATTTCCAGCTCTTTTATCTCCCCTCCTTTCTCTTCATTTCTTTACTTCCTCTAATCCCGACTCTCTCCCTCCCTTTTCAATGTCATCAACTTTCACTTGCCACTCCATCTCTGCCCCTCATTCGGTGCTCTTCTTGACAGCTAAATGACAAGAGAGAGATGAGTGGGAGGAAGGAGTGGAGGGGTGGGCTCCCTCCTGAGTGGAGCCAGAATGATGTCATGGGGGCATTTGTCCTCCTGGTGTGGAGGCTTCCCTTCCTCTGCTAATTACCTTGTACAAACTTGAATCTGATATGGCGGATATGAGGCCCAAATACAATTATTGTGGGCTAACAAAGAGATATTGAGATTCAGGGAATGAGGGAGAGACGAGCGAGCGAGATAGAGGGGAAGGCCCGCGCACGCACACATACATATACGGCAAACCGCGTGCGTGCACACATGCTCATATACCCACCCACCCACACACACACACACACACACACACACACAACCACTTGTCCTTCCCCTCCATTCCCTCAGATAGGCTAATGTTATTACTGGGGTAATTATCCTCATTAGTGCCAGCAGCTGTAGAGAGCCCATTGCTTGCTGTTCCAACTCCACCCCGAACCCTTCTGTCTTCACATCCCCTTTTGTGTTCTCGAGATCTCATTTTGTCTCCATCCTTTGCATGCTGTGGGTGCAGGCAATTGTAAAAAAAAAGAAAAAAAGAAAAATGGGAGAAAAGAAATAGAGGCCATCAAACATCTGACAGGCCAGAGTTACCCCTGCTTTCTGAGTTGAGTAGTGCAGCTCTTGCTCAAGGCCTGGTCAGTGTGCAGAATTTGGGAAAAAGTACCAAGTGTCAATTATTCAAGTGCACCATATTGTTTTTTTTCTTCTTCTCCATCTATCATTTGCAGCTTCTCCTTCCTCCTAGTGGACCGATTCGAACACAAGATGGCACTGTTTGGTCAGACAACCACTTCACGCTCCACTTCCCTGACTGTGCTTTTTACAGCTAGATGATCTTCTGACATCACTCTCGTCCCTCTCATCTGTTGAATTCTTTTTTTACTTTTTACATCCCTCAGTAGGAAAAATGAGTTCTTATTTCCTCTCCAAATTCAGACGCCGCCGTGTCACTTTTTCCACTCACTACAAAAAAAAAAAGATGGAGCTTGAGAGTGTGTTTGCATAACCGAAGGAACTGCCTGTCTACTCGCTTGACATTTATGTGAGGGGACCCTGGAAATTATTCCCTTTCATGGTTCTTAACTTCACACCCCATCTGCATTGTAACATACATATTATGAGATCAACAACTGGAAGGAGGCTTTAAACCCAGCCCCCCCCCCAAGCGCTTTGAGATTGCCTTTTGTTTTATTGGCAGGGGCTGATGCGGACAGTAGGTAACCTGTATACTGCTAAGCCCCGCATCAGGCGCTAAATGTCATGCATAGCCTGTTTTTATTGGCTGGTGTGGCCCGCCGTGCCCTTCTCCTTTTCCTGGAAGCCGTTGTTAAAGAGCTTGTTGTTAATGCGGCCTGACCAGATGGGCCCCCCTTCTCCACGCAGGTCTGGACTGAGGGTGTTCACCAATGCAGTGGTGGGATGAGGAGGATAACAGGTGAGATTGCTGCCGGCCTGTCAACCAATCAGAGCGCAGCAGATGTCTGGCATTCTGCCTGTAAACTTTATGTGGCATTTGGGGTTGTATGGAAGTGGGTTTGATATTAAGAATCAAAGTGAATTCTGGTTCATGTATTTTTTTTCAATTTTTTCTTTCGCATGTGACTGTAATCTCAGACAGTCATGAAAGAGATTACAGAGCGCTGCCTCCACATGCAGTTCTCTAAGCCTCTCTGAGCCCCCGTATACTGAATATATGCATTTCGCACTAAGAAACTTGGATTACATGAAGCTCACGCAGCATTTTGTGCATCTAATTTGGCAGACAACAAATCATTCAATGTTCCCTTCGTGAAACTCAGACATCATTTCCAGAAATGTTCTCTCATCCCTTGTGTGACAAAATGCTCCCAGCATTAGCTGGGCAAACACTGAACATTCCTTTCCATTTCCAATGCGGGCCAATCCTGAATCACTGCAATTTTGGTATCATGGCAACAGAAAAGGTAAGGCCAGGGCCTGGGATTGTTGATGAGTAGCCTTTTAAAGCTCTGAATCAATCTGCCTCGCTGGGTGACCTGTGTCTACCGTGCATGTCTGGATTAGTTTGGCCGGAGCACCTGTCCCTGCTCTGTCAACAGCGGATCAGGTTACTGGCCGCACATCCACCTGGCCGACACAGCGTCCTGTGATTGACGACCCGTCAGCTGCCGTTCACCGCTGCTTTCAAAATTTTAAGGGTTGAATTTACTTGAATGCGACAAAAACTTTCAGAACTCACCGACGGCGGTCGGTGAAATAATTTGCAGACATTTCCAGATGATGTGTGAAAGGACTTTGAGATCAATAGGATTAACAATAAAAAAGGAGATGGCGCTCTCATTATTCACATTGAGAGGGTGCAAAACATCACGTTTCCACAAACAACCGCCCTAATGTCAGTTTTCTGATCTCGAGACGTATCGTAACGAGGCCTCTTAGGTTGATTACCGAGTTAAGCTGCCGCCATGGCCCAGTGGAGCGAGGCGAAGGCTGAACGTAACGTCCTTCCAAGGACGGCTTGTGTCTAACATCGGCCCTGAACAGGGAGACAAAGCTCAGTCAAGAGTGGGAAGAAATAGTCTCTCTGGTGTCAGACACTGTGTATCATCTGTCTGGGATCCTTTGTTTTTAGCCTGCTAATTAAGGCCGATACCGCTCCTTTTAGATTTCTGGATATTTCATTGAAAATTAAAAACGTGTCCAGAGGAGGCCGATCATTCCTAGGCATTCAGCCAGCTCCGTCCGACGAACCAACGTCACCCAGCATTTAAATCTACAACTTGATGGCAAGGGAGTCCAGAAAAGGGAATTCACACTTCTGTCATCCAGCTGGAACACAATCCGCTCATATGTGGTCTCAAAGTCTACTTCTGACTGCTGCTCTGTATTCACTGTCATCGCCATTATTCCCCTGATGATGAAACGATTAGCTAGCAACCTTTATGATAACCACAAAGATGGAACGGGTGATGGATGGGCCATGTGATAGACTCAGGCGGTTGGTCAGGGAGGCTTTGTCCTGGATCTCTGACACCTTCTATCTTGTGATCCACAAAGCCCCCCGCCCCCATTGCCTCCATCCCACCCCCAAGACCCACCCCTGTAACCCCCACCAGCTGCTTCTGACCCCTCATCATAGCCCTGCCTCTGCTTGCCATGTGCTGGGAGTCAAAGGGGTTCCCACCTATCGCTCATCAAAATAGAACCCCACCATCTCCTGTCCCCGCGCACTAAATCACAATCAATCGCTTGGCAGACAGAGATGGATTGGTACATCAACGACCCTGTACCTTTCAGCAGGGGGCTGCTGTCACTGACGGATAATAGTGGTGATTCTTGGGGGAGTGAGCGGGTCAAGTCTGCCACCCCTGGAAGGAAGTTATCACAAAGCAATGGAGGGAAATTCTTTTCTCTTTAGGGACAACGGTCACTGTGTCTAACAGCATGTCCGACAGACGGACGTGTGGTGAAAAAAAAAGGAAAAAGGTTTGCTTTGATGCAAAAATAAAGAATACTTAAGTTTAATTAAATTTGATTCAGTGCAAATTAGTGCATCCGGGGTTTGGAGAGAATACACTCATGAGGTCCCCTGAGGTTTATCAATGTGTCAGTTTACGCTGCTCATCAAAAGTACATGAGGGTCTATCTAGTCAATATTACATTTGAAGAGAAAGTGAATCTGTGAGTTTATTGGCTTCTGAAAATTAGAGCTACAAAGATGTGCCCGGAGGCGGTGTGCGATAATCCAATTCCGGCTAACGCGGGTTAACGGCACATAGGCCTGTCTCTTTGCACTGTAACCGTCTCTGTCTATAGCTATAGCGTTTGAACGCATGGGTACATGCTTGAATCAAATTACGCTCCGGCATGTCAACTAGATGTCCGCTGAATTTCATTACGTCCAACAAGTCAACCATTAGCCAGCCAGTTAGATCCAACTGAAAAGCTCCGTTAAATGTTCATTTGAATTAACTCGGCGGGTTTTCGAGGGGCTTAACGTGGAACAGTGTTGTCACGCAGCTTGTGCTTCTTTAAATATACATGAATGATACTTTATTTCAAACCTGGCTAACGTGATTGCTCACACAGGTGAAGGTGAGTGCTATGTGGGTTACCTCTCATTTTACTAATGTTTCATGTGTTGTGTTACTAAGCCTATACCGTACTAATGCTGTAACTATAACCAACTTAATGACTCCCATGACTCCTACTCCTACTCCTTAATGAACCCTATACATGTTGACAGATATGAAAACACATCACTGAGCTGCCTCGCTCGCGCAGCCTGTCTGCTGTCCGTCCATCTCCTCTCAAAGATAAATACACCGTTGACATTCTGCCTCACATCATCATGTGTGTTCCGAGAGTGGCCGTCTAGTGCTCCCTGATTTGCTCCCCAACGGACTCGAGTGATTGCATCATTCACATGAGCACTGACGACAAACATCATTCGGATATGCAAAAAGCCCCGGCGATGCCATAACACGATGATTGGGAGTGGAAGACCTTATTCCGCATTCAAAGCCAAAGGCTCAAGGAGGATCATTCACATGTAGATGTGTCCTTCTGGAAGTGCCTCGGCTATACAATTTCCATTTGGATACGGTGTGTACACAAATAAAGAAAGGACATTGGGTTCTTCATTTGATTAACTAATCACAGTCTTTGTAATTCCACTCCGGGACCTTGAAGGGCAGCGCCGGGCTGCGCACCCTGATTAGCCTATTGCTGCTGCTGCTGCTGCTGCTGCTGGCAAATCAGTTCAAGTAACTCCGCTCCGTACACTACACAGTGGCTGTGATTAAACAAGCGATTAAGACATAGAGGGTTTCTGTCTGTTTAATCCCTTTTCCCATTGTCTAAATAGATAGCCGAGCGTATATTCCCCGATCAACAATAACTGAACACCGCAAGAATTGGAGTGGGAGGTGATTAGGGTCTTAAAGCTCCCTGGAGTATGGCTGCAGGTTGTTTGTGATTAGCTCAAATTTAATGCTACATTCTGTCCTTATTGCCTCTTGCTGGAGCAGGAAATGCATTATCTGATGTTAAAGCCGAAAGGGGGAAAAGAAAAAAAAGAGACGCACACACACACACACACACACGGCCTCAGGACATATGTAATATCTTTCAGAGGCAATGGAATTATCTACATTCGCGGTAGAAAACGCGCCACGTGCTGCTGGTTCACAACATGTTGACAAACCAAACCAAACGCTCCTCAGCCTCACGACTCGAGCCTCAAAGTGCTTGGACCCTTTTCCCAGTCCCCTGCCACAGCCCCCCTCGTGCAGTGCAGCGGCGTCTGCGTGTCATCTGAAGGCTGCACAGAAACGCCGCAGCCCCTTCTTCTCTGTGACCGATGTCTTTTGATAGAGCTCATTATGCAAACTGGTCCCAACTCCTGCTGCATAATTAGTGCTTAATTAATTTGAGTGAAATCTTTCATCTGTCTGTGTCCAGCCAGCTCCTTCCTTCCATTTACAACTTGGTATTAATTTCAGAAGGGGAATGGTTGCCCAGCTGATGAAAAAGCTGATATCATTAATCAAGTACTGTATCTTTTCCCTTCGTTTTTTTTCTTTTTTTTTCAGGAATAATAATAAGTGTGACGAGCAGAGTCTGATTAACCCTATTATGCTCCCTAATTAGGGTGATCATTTAATAATCAAGGAAGCAGCACAATTATAGGAGAATGCAAATCATGCCGCCTAATGAAGAGTGTGCCAATTCTGGGAATTATTTGTTTGGAAAATGTGGAATTCCAAAATCAAAGGCCAAGAAATGCTAACTCTGTTAATGGACTTATGTTAAGGATGAGCTTACATAGTTGAGCCCAAAATGTTTCCAATGCTTTGTGCATCTCTTTGGAGAAGAGCCATGACAACAAGAGGAAAAAGTCCTTGAAATATGCCGTGAAAGAGCATAAAGTCAGAAGCTACACACACACACACCCCAACACACACACACACAGGCACACCCACACACAAAGTAAAAACTTGCGGAGTCTTAGATGAAACAATTGATATCACTCTCATGGTTGCAAGTATATGTGTAGCTGGAGGAGCCAACCAGTAAGCTTAGCTTAGCACAACTGGCCCGGCTCTGTCCAAAATCCACCTCTAAAGCTCACCAGCTTACACTTTTTATTTGCTTTGTGTAATCTGTCCTGTCATCAGTGAGTGAAAACAAGACGTTTTGGTTTATTTCTGAAATGTTTTACCTGTAAAAACCACAAAATTACATTTTCATACTTTCATTTGGAATGGAATAACAACTTAGACTGTATATAAAAATTGGACATTGTCACCGGGTCGGGAAAGCGAAGCCAATGCGGAAGTGCCTCAAACCTGTGTTCTCTCCAATGACCAGCAGGGGGCGACTCCACTGGTTGATAAAAAGACGTCAGTTTCTCAAGACGTCTATGAGAAAATGACTCTACTTCTCATTCTCATCAGTAAACATTTTCCTGAGGAGTTTATGCTCTCAATCAATAGTTTCAAGTCTTCTTCAGTACAACATGATGTGTTTAAAAGAACCAAAAAGATGGTCCCATTAAGAGTAGAATAGCAACCTCCAAATATGGTCACTTCTGGTTTCAAAAAACCTAGATGGCGCTGGGCAAAATGCTAAACTGAAGGCTTCACGAGTTCACGATCCAATAGGTGGCGTCATGGTGGTTTGCCACTTGGTTCATAACAACACAAAATATTGGTAACACTTCAAAAAGAAGATCAAATATGTTCAAGTAAATTTTGTCCAGTGTACATTACCCCTCACCTGAGAGCAGGGGTGCCAGAAAAATTGTGAACGTTCATGAGGGTCGGTTCTCATTATTCCCGGTGTTAAAAGCTGAGCAGGCCCGGACTTTTATTTCCCACCGGCACTGTGTGTGTTTTACAGAGCCTGAGGCACGGAGAGAGCAGACGATCAGCACCATGGACAGCAACCAGTCTTCCCTGGAGCGAGAGCACACAAGTGGACACACTGAGACCAAAGGCAAGGAATGCAACACTGTGAAGATCAATTACAGAAAGAGGAGTTATATATTATATACATGAGATTTTAACGTCTGTTTAATGCATTTTTGTTTGAATAAGTGAGATAAGATGACTAATAGTTTGGGGCCTAGGAGAAAGATGACCAGTGTGTATAACTCCACGTGTCAATAGATAAAGGATACAGCCCATTAGGGTCTGCCGCAGTCCATCGTTCACGCTCCTAGATGATACAACTGCCGTCTGCAATTTCATCAAGATAATGGTGACCTCATAGATGGGAGTCTATGAGCAATGGCCCTGATTTCATTTTTCTTACATGGAGTCATTATCGGCCTTCAGGGAGCCAATGGGGAACGGAGGACGGACCTTTTTTTGTTGTCTACTTGTGTGAGAAATGTACTGACTACTGAGCCAAATGCTTGTCAGTGAGATCCTTTATAATGCTGGCTGCTCTTGCTGCAGCGTGTGTGTGTGTGTGTTTGTGTGTGTGTGTCCCTCCACTTCTTTGTATCTGTGAGGTGTGTGTGCATGTGCGTGCGAGTCGACATGAATGTACATCAATTTACTCCCCTTCTCCCCCACAGTGCAGCTGTGCCTCGGAGACTCTTGTGAAGTAATTGAATGAGCCGGGGCAGGGGGAAACCTGTGGCAGCGAACGTGCTGCCCGCTGGCCTTATTATCTGTAATACGGCAGCCGCTCTGCCTGGACTTTCTCATCCACTCATGAATACAGAAATGAAGAAGATGGACGTAAGAGGTGAACGCGGGGGGGGGGGGACCAGAGCCCGCTTTAATCAGCTCACCAGATAGAACAATCGCTTTATCCACCTCTGCAGCTCCGAGGTGAATTAGTGTTTAACATTCCAGGGCATGCTTTCTGACAGGGGACCCCGCCCCAAACAACCAATGGACTGTGGGGATTATCGAGAGACACTCTGTTGCTTTTGATGAGTAAATTAGGGCTAAACATGCCCCCGAGACTCCGGCAACTGATACGCCTGATATGCAGGAAGAACTCACTTTACGAGAAAAGAATCTGCTCCCTTTGAAGCCTTTGTTCCTATGTCTGTCGCGCACACAACAATAAAAAGCATCTATTATTTTTCTATAGTTGATATTGCATTTCATAGTAGAGTAGTAGAGTAGATTTGATCATATCCCACTCCTACACACTGTAGCATATATACAGGCAAAGGACCATTTCACTAACCAAACTCCACAGAACCATTTCAGAAATGGCACAAAATCCCCCCCCCCCCAAAAAAACATCCGTCCTTGTCCTCACAGAGTCATCAGCATCGTTGTCAAAAGTACAGATAGCATCAGGGACATTCTCAGTCAACACTGAGGTCCATTAGTCTAAAGCTCAGAACTAAAGCACTTTACGGGGCTCTTCGCAGTAACCTGGTCTCGTGGGCAACCTTCTAAAGTACACTTTAAAGTCTAGACGGTGACCTCTGGGTTTTTCTCTCATGGCCAAACGGGCAAATGTCCCCATTGATCCCACTGCCACTATACTGAGGCTGACTTCACTTCCAGGGGGCTTGCGATTTGCTACCGTTGCTCTTCACAGGTGCAGTTTTCCGTGCTGCTGTCTCACAGTGACACGTGGCGACTTCCCTGCGACCGCCTGCAGGTGGTGTTTCCGAGCCATGGGGACTCAGGAGTGTGTGGCACACAGTCGACTTTGGTGGCAGTGCCGAAAATGAGAGGGCCTTGCCTGCGTCCAAGATGGCGACGGGGACCAGGTGCGTTCACGTCCGGCGTGGACATCGGCTTGGATTGGACGAGCACAAGAATTTGCTGAAAGGCCTCTGTGATGAGTAAAACAGAAAAGTCCATCAAATATTAATTTCATTAATTCATGTGAAAATAAGGACCTGAAAAATTGAGGACTTACTTTAAAGTCAGAGTTTAATTGGTTGAGTCTTAATTGTTTTCCCTGCTCCAGTGGAGAGAAGCTTTTCTCCTTTTTTGGAAAGGACAAGAAATTGAATTAAAAGACTACCCTTGTCCTGAAGGAGCCAGTCAACAAACGGCAACAGGACTGTGTTACATTAAAGGGAAAAGACACTTGCGCTCAGTTCAAAACAGTGACTTCTTCTATAAAAATCTATAGAACAGGTAGAATTGAGCCATGGTGGGTTGGTTTTGGAGCCGCTTCCCAACAGAAATAGATTGAATGGGTTTCACATGAGTCGATTCAGAGCCGTATTCAAAAACCAATCACTTCATTACACTCTGGCACTTTTGTCCTCCCGCGTCATTGTGCTCTTGTTGGTGCCTGCCCGCCTGCTCCCAGTTTTTTGGGGACAAAGGCTGAGGCCGAAGCTGTGCCGTGTCCGCAGCCGGCCTGATTAAATCTGGGTCCCTCGCAGGCTCTCTCTCCATGGTGCTGAAAGAGCCCTCTATCAGATTACAGGCAGCCAGAATAGGACCTGGGCTAATCAATTACATTAACTGATTGACAATGCATTGGAGGTGGCCGTGTAGTGAGCACCAATTACAGTCATGTCCTATTGCACTTTCAAATTGGCTCGGGGTTGGCACAGCACACGGAGCCAATCATTCACGGCGAGGGCGGGTTTTTTCTATACATGTGTATGGTGAGAATAAGGGTAATCTAATCTTTGTGTGGAGCAACCGACCTGCCCCACAGCTCCCCCGGCAACCGCGGTTAATGTTTGACAGAAGCAGACCTGAGTGCAGTGGTTCCACTCGCCGCAGGTAAACTCTGTGTCCTCAGCAATAATCCTGCATCCTGCAGGTGGTGCAACAAACGAGGAGCTGAGTTTGAGGCGAGAAGCTCAGAAATGAACAAGTCTTCAACTCAAACTTCTGCTTATACAGTTTGGCGATGAACAAATCTGGCTTTAGCCGTCTGCTATAAAGAGGTTATCAACAGGAATGCGCAGTGGCGCTGTGAGGGGGGGGGGGGGGGGGGGGGGGGGGGGGGGGGGGGGGGGGGGGGGGGGGGGGGGGGGGGGGGGGGGGGGGGGGGGGGGCAGGGGAATTCACTGGCCCCCCAAGTGGCACCCCCCTGGGGAGTTGCAATAGCAAATGCATAATATGCTAAATGGTGGTAAAATGCTTCTGCATCTGATATTTTACACTGGGTAGTGTTCATTTATATGAATAATGTATATTTTTATAATAGTTAAATAGTATAGTTAGGTCTAGGTGTCACGGGTATGAAGCAGCAGGACCCAAATGAAGGAAAACAACCAATGCAACAAGAAAACAGACTTAAATAAACAAAATCCAACTCTCCAAACCTCAAATCCATTAAACTAATAAAAGAAAAACTAAAAAATAAACTACAACGGCATAATAGAATTCCTGAAATTCAGTCATGGCTTTTGGTTTTGGTCGGGTGCCATCCAGGGATTTTCAGTCGCCCCATCTGGCCCACCTGTGAAAAAATTCTGGGGGCGCCACTGGGATTGCCGAGTAAGACTAAAACACTACTCTAATATTTAATCTAGTATTCTAATATATACTTAAACTTTAATATGTGATCTGAATCAGTACATTGACAGCAGCAGCAGCAGCAGCAGCTGTATGCTAATGTGGCGCCTGTGCTTCCCGTCCGCGCGGGGCAGCACGCGCCACTGAGCAAACACGCGCGTGCGCGCGTGCGTGCCAGGGCCAGGGCCGGCGGCCCGCGCGCTCCGCGCCGCGATGATCCGGGGGAAAAGAGGAACTCGTTAAAATGCCATCAAAGCGTGTGCCCCCCCCCCCCCCCAAACAAACCACGACTAATAGGAGCAGAGAGAACAGGTCGGCGACGGCGAGTCCTGCAGAAAAAAAATGAAGAAAGAAGTTTTCTATGTTTACAGTAAATGAAATGTACATATGCCAAACAGGAAAAAAAGAAGAAAAGATCAATCAGATTTAGTTGGGATTAAGTGACGAAAACTTTACAGGAAATGTGGATTTTTGACGAAGACAATTGTGTCTTTCAAACTTAGTGAATGAATTCAAACATGAAAAAAACGTAGTGACATTTAAGCCCGTATATAACCCCCCCCCCCCCCCCAAAAAAATGCCGGTGTGTGCTTTGAGGCAGGTGAGAAGGCACCGGGACGCGGAGGCCTCATGAAAGGAAGCCTCGGGCCCTGCGGCTCGGTTCCAATTGTGCAATTATTTGACTTGGTCATACTGCAGCTTTATGCAAATGAGGGGGAACAATGTGCGACGATGGAGATTAATTCCTCCCTGGTCTGCCGAGTGAAAGGAAGAAGAATGCGCTCTCTGCCAAGTGGCGCACTGCAGCCTGCATTCTGTCTTTACAGCGAAAAAAAAGGGAAGAAGAAAAAAAAAAAGCAGACAAATACACAACACGTGAAGTGTGTATAGGAACTATAGGGGAGCTGCGGAGGAGACGGGCCGCGGTGCTTGTAGTAAAAAAGTTGGCTTTGTTAACAGGAGGCTGCAGATGTAAGAAATAAGAAAAAATTACGATATAACAAATGATGAAACATGTTGACTTTCTTATCAAATAACATACAATCTTAAATCTTGAATCAGAAGTTGTATTTTTTCTTTTTTTTTGGATTGGGCAAAACAATTAATATCCTGAAAAAAAAGGTTGTGTTTGTGCAAACAACCGAACCAGACTGGAGCCAGCAGCAGCAGCTCCAGCTGAGCGCTGGATGTTTGTGCAGCATTTTGCAACACGAGCCTCGGCCGCGGCCTCCTTTGTCTGGGGCACTGATTCCGCCCAGCACGCGCCTATAGCTGTGGGCCAGATTGGCCGTGAGTCCCGTTTCACAGTTAAGAGGTCAATTTGCCTTTCAAACGGGGGGAGAATAAGACAGGGACACACGGGCAGACGTGGCCATTGTGCACAAAGACCAGAGGGCCTTCTTATTACTTATGTATGCAGCGAGATGTCTGATTTATATGTCGAGTTAAACTACCGAGACAGACACGTGCCCCCAAAATAAAGAAACACTCCCTCTACGGTGTTTATTTAAGACATAATAAAACTAAGGTCTATAAAAAATAAAAAAAACTGGGACTGTATAGTTTGCAGGCAGGCCTGCGCACTGTGCGTAAAGATCATGCGTAAAAGAGGCTGAAGCGTGTGGACGAAAATAAATAAACAGCTGTGAACCGTGTGTTGGTGGAAACAGTCTGGAGAACCTGCACAACCAGGCGTGGTGTTACGCGCATGCCCCCCCCCCCCCCCCCCCCCCCCCCCCCCTCTTTGAACAACATCACAACAGCAACAACAACAACAGAAATGAAAAAAAGAACCAACTCGAGCTTTTGGTTTGCGTTTCACCAAGCTCGTCTAGACCCCGTCTTAATACTAAATTGTGATGATAGTGGCAGTGACGGACATTTCCTCTCCGCAGCTCCGGGCCCCCCAGATGAGAGCCACAAAGCCGTGGCACGTGTGCATTTGTATAAGGGCCCATCAGACCGTAAAAGGAGGAGGGTCCCGGCGTGTGCCTCTGTCGGGGAGGGGCCGGGCGCACACATTAATGTAATAAACCGCCGGTACATCTGCTAAGCTATCTGCACATCCTCCAACGAAATCCACCAAACCCAGACTCTAAGCCCTCCCACAATCGAATCCACTGGGGTCTTGGTTGCACCCGATTGGTCGGGGATGCTGCAACAGGGGGGGCGAGAACAATAGCATCATTCCGGCATAAAAAGAGTGGAGCTATGCCTTGGAGACGAAAACATTTCAGCAACAGAAGGATCAATATACCGGGGGAGACGACGTCCCACAAGCCTCTAGCGTTGCCATAATTCTAACAAACCTGGATACTCGAGACTTCACCCGCCTCCCCGAAGTGCCTTTCCGCCGCCACTCGCCAAGATGCCCAAAGGATTCCTGGTAAAAAGAAACAAGAAATCTGCACATGTTTCCTACAGGACTCGATCGGACGAAGATGACTTCCAGGAGCATCCCACCCCAGCTGCCTTGCCGTGTATGTCGAACCCCTCCCCGCCGATGTGCGCCGCGTCCAGTCCGCACCGCGCTGCGGCGTTGCCGGATTTCACAGCAGCTGACGCGCCAGTGCCAAGAGTGGAGAAGCCGGCACAGTTCGGCAACCCGGAGGCGGCGTGCCAAGCCCTCTACAGCCCCACCCGGCCCATCAGCAAGGAGCACGACAGGGGATATTTTGAGCGAAGTTTCAATCTGGGCTCGCCTATTTCTGCCGAGTCATTCCCGACACCCGCCTCCCTCTCCGGCCTGGACCACCTCCTATACGCCCCGGTCGACCTGAAGATCGGCACCAGCAACAGCAGCCGCAGCGGCACCACCAGCAGCCTCCCGGCACCGAGCCAGCGGGTCGGCGCCAAAAGACCCGCAGCTGACGGCACGGAGCGCAAATCGAAACCCGCCGCCAAGAAACCCAAAGCCATCAGAAAACTTAACTTCGAAGACGAGATGACGACTTCTCCTGTGCTCGGTCTCAAAATCAAAGAGGGGCCGGTGGAGGTGAAGCCGAGGGCACCGTCCTCCGGGGGAAACAAGCCTCTGGGGGAGTTTGTGTGTCAGCTCTGCAAGGAGGCGTACGCGGATCCCTTCTCCCTCGCCCAGCACAAGTGCTCCCGCATCGTCAGGGTCGAGTACCGGTGTCCCGAGTGCGATAAGATGTTCAGCTGCCCGGCCAACCTCGCCTCCCACCGCCGCTGGCACAAACCCCGGACCACCGGCGCGCCGGCGATGCCACCCGCGCAGGGCACCAAAGCTGAGACGGCCAAAATGCCACCGCTGGGTGTCAAGACAGTCTCCGACGAAGCCAAAGACACGAGTGACAGGGACACCCCGAGTCCAGGTCTGTCCGAGTCGGGCTCCGATGATGGCTCGTATGACTGCCAGTACTGCGGGAAGAGGTTCAAGCGACAGGCATACCTAAGAAAACACATCATGGGCCACCAGGCCCTGCAAAAGAAAGTGCTGGAGGAGCACGGGTTTCAGACCAGCGAGCGCGCGGCGGAGCCGGCACCGGTGCCACCCGCCTCCTCCACTGCACCACCTCCGCCGCCGCCACCGCCGCCACCACCACCACCACCATCCTCCTCCTCCTCCTCCTCCTCCTCCTCAGAAGAAGCCTCAAACCAAAGCCCCCTCAACCTGAGCCCCGTGGACTGCCTGCTGTGCCCGGTGTGCGGGGAGAGTTTCACCAGCAGGGCCGGCCAGGAGCGACACCTGCGCCTCATGCACTCCTCCCAGATTTACCCGTGCAAGTACTGCCCCGCCACGCTGTACAGCTCGCCGGGCCTCACCAGGCACATAAACAAGTGCCACCCCTCGGAGAACAGGCAGGTGATCCTGCTCCAGATGCCGGTGCGTCCCGCCTGCTAAAGACATCGCAAAACTCGTGCCTTCGACGTTTAGAGAAGAAAAAAAAAAAAGGAAGAAGAAACAACAAACAAACAAAAAAAGTGGCTTTGGGGTTAAAACTAAATAGATGAAGAGTTTGTGATGCTCACTGCCATAACTTTAGGCCAATGAAAGGCGGTTTAATGTTTTCATGCCAATCAGTGATTGTTGAACGCTCCGTTCTCTCTAGATTTGAATTATAGGCCTATTTTGGGATTTTTCTTTCTCAAATCAGTTCATCAAGGACAACAAAAAAAAAAGAAGAAGAAGAAAAGAATACAAAGCGATAGTTTGACTGTTAAAAGGGTATTTTTCTAGGACGGCACACGTGCTCAATGATAGCTTCTAGACCTAAGAAATAATGTCTTAAAACCCCCAGAAACCCTTTTGATTTCCCCCCAGACACAACTTATCAACTTCTGTCCTGGTGGGAAAAATCAAAGTGTGACTGAAACACTCCCTGTTTAGTAGAACCACAAATGCCTTTAGTATACGAAGAAGCCTTTAGTGTGAACTAGCCTATACATACACATCCAAATCCCGCTGTATAGCTGCCTTAAAAAAACAAGAAGAAGAAGAAGAAAAGTCAACATAGATTGTTTTAATTTTGAATGCTGGCACATATTTTATAATTATTATTGAAGATTGTTGCAATATTTTTCATCATATGTTTATTTATTTATTTATTGGAATAATTTTATGTAACTTATTGTTGTGTTTGTTGTGATTTTTTTTTCTCTCCCTTCTCCATCATGTGAATCGTTCTTGGCAGTTTACATGTCGTATAGCCAAAATGTTTTTCTTGTTTTTTCTTGGTTCAATGTTTGTGTTTCTTTCGTCAGGTTCCTGAGGTGTGATGCTTGTCGTGGATCGGGTTTTTAAATCTTCAATCGCCACAGCTCTTGTTTAAAAAAAAAAAAAAAAAAAGGAGAAAAGAAAAAAACGTAAAGCTCTTACCTTAGATGCAATCTTTTTTAAGGACAAGTTATTTTTCTTAAATGTTGGCTTTTATAGCGCTTTGATTGTACGTGTACATCGTTGTTGTCTATCGAAATAAAAAAAAATATTTTCAAAACGACTTATGGTGTCAAGTGCTTCGACTTTAAAAAAAAAGGTTTTAAGAATAGAGAACCAGCAGACGTCATTACTGGATTTATATTTAAATAATTATATATATTTCATATTTCTTGTGGGAGTTTTGTTTCACTGAGATTAAATGAGTTCAGGGACCTTTTTGATTTAACTCTTTCTGTAAATTTCCCTTTCCTCTGTGGGAATAACAAATGTGGCTTATTAATAAAAAATGATATAAACAACATATTTTAATTTAAATTGATATGGTGTAGAGATGATTTATATAGAGAGATGTTGCACCAAGGCCTTTTATATTCAAGACACAATTTGAAACGACGCTGTGCGTAAATCACACCCTTAAAAACCCCTTCACAAATTACCCTCATTTAAAACAACTTTGAACAATAAAAAAGAAGTGAATTCAAGATCCTATATACCCCCCCCCCCCCCCCATCCAAACAGAGACTTTGTGTGTTTCAAAGGAGATGAAGTGCAGTTTGAATTCATCCGTTGGGATCGATCGGGTGTTTTGCAGCTGGTTCCCAACCTGTGGTCCGCGGGCCTCCAGGATTGAAACAGTAAGCACGGACCTGGAGCGGTATAAATTCACGCGACGGAAGTTTTAAGTGTCTGCGAACTTCTCTCTTCTCCCCGCAGCGCCTCCCTCACACCTCGACCTTAACCGGAAACAGAGAAGAGCCTCGTATATTGGCCTGGCGATGTTCTCCGGACTTGTTGCGCAGTAAATCACCGCCGCAGCGGCTCAAGAAGCACTTAGGGCCTTAATCGTAAATCCCCCCCCCTTGATGCCACGTCGGGACACGACAGGGGGACAAGGAGGTGGTGGATCAGAGCTCACCTCTGCAGCAGTAAAACATCTGTCTGCTCTGGAACACTCGACTATTGTCAGCTGATTTAGGCCACGTCTGACCTCCACGACCTGGGAAGCACCAGGGTTGGTTGCGATTCAGCAGGTGCGGAGCTTTACCACTGGTGGTTAGGTCTCGGAGTCTGAAGTGAGACCGAGCAAGTAAATAAATAAAAGTCACCTCTACGCTGACCTTTGCTCCTGCTCGTTACTCTGCATCTGTCCAGGGGCCCGAAGAGTGCAAACCTCTCTCCTTAAGGCATCAGCGACCTGAAGACAGAGACTTATTTGCAGCGTGAGAGCACACGTGAAATAGTGCAATGTGGTGATAATCACTGGGACGCGCTGCCCCTGCGTGTTCTGCTGTAAACTGTCTCCAACGAGCCCCGAGCCGGAGGGAAAATGAGGCAGCATTAGGCGTCTTTCTCGCCCCCCGCCACCACAGCGCTCACACAGTTCAGGGCTTCAATTACAGTCAAGTGCTTTTCTTGGCTCTTTATGTGGCCCAGGCTTGGCAGGGCACCCGTAGGTGCAGCGACCATTGCACCTGTACCCTCCTGGTGCGGTCCCATTATGCTACGTGCCTCCCCTCAGCCGGGCTGAGCAGCAGGGGAGGCAGATGGGAGGAGGGTCAGGTTACCCCTGCTGCTGCTGCTGCTGCAAGCACAGCCAGGCCAGGGTCAGGGAGCCCGTGGTAACAGCACTATCATGTCAGTGTGCGCGCACACACGCACGCACGAAATCGGAGGTTATTCAAGTTGCTGATGTGTTGTGAAAGAGAGGGGGAGAAAAACAACAAGAAGAAGAAATAAGATCAAATTGATTTAATGAAATGTCTCAATTTTCACATTTCTAATAAAGATAGCAGGACTTCGGTCATTTAAAAACAGTCTTGATATGTTGACAAGTAAGGGTGAAATCTTCAAGCATTTTTTTCCTCTTTCCTCTGATACAAAGATTATATTACAGGCATTCATATATTTATATTCAGAGGACGCCCCCTCAGATTTGACACAATGTACAAGGATTTCTAAAACGAGAAGAAAAGAGACGACCTACCAGGAACTAACACTATAGCTCATTTTTCTTCACGTATATAAGACACACAATCCTCGTCTCGTCAAAACCGACATCTCCAGTGACTAAGCCATTAAAAGGGGGGGGGGGGGGGCACACAGACCCCTTGGACAGACATCATCTATAACCTACAATCTTTAAGATCAGCATCCTGGGTGGTTCCTTCAAGTGACTTGGGGGAGAATAAAAACCATAGATGTGATCCGGGCCTATGTATCATACATTCTTCAAAAAAGATAAAAAGAAGAAACAGAAATCGAAAAAAAGAAAAGAAAAAAGGACAACAAGCGGCCTTCACTCTCCACACTCGTGCTGCCCATGACAAACACAAGGAGGCGAGGCGTGAGCGAGGGGAAGCGAAGTGACAGGTGAGCGTGGGGGAAAGTAAGGCATAGTAGTGCAACAGACGGGGGAAGGGTCGCAGCCCGGGCGGGGCCCTCGGCGGCTCTGAGTGTATAGTGTGTTTGTGTGGAACACCTGGCTACCATGACAACGTGAGCAGCGCAGGTTGGAGGGGTGAGAGAACCGGCCTGGCCGTTGCTAGGAGGGCTGCTCCGAGTTCAGCTCCGGCATGCCACCTGAACCCCCCCCTCCCTGCCCCCTCCTGTGGATCTAGGAGGCGGCATGGGGAGAGGATCATGGGAACATTCTCAGATAAAGACGAGAGCAGCGCAAAGACCCACTACTCCAAATCCATCTGTCGTTGTTTTTGTGGCTGTCGGGGAGCACGCGACACTGACCGCTTAGATACACGGGGGCAGGAAAACGTTTTGTCCTTGAGACAGCTAGACGTGGAGACGTGATGCAGGGCGGCCATGGGTAGTCTCACACGGTGAAGGGGGAGAAACCCAAATGTGATTATTGGGAGCAGAGGTGGTGTGGGACAGCATCTGAGAGGACAGACATTACACAGGCACTGTGAGAAGCTCCCTCAGAAAAGAAACTCACACTCATACACACACTCAACCACACACTCAACCACACACACACACACACACACACACACACACACACACACACACACACACACACACACACACACACACACACACACACACACACACACACACACACACACACACACACACACACACACACACACACACACACACGGTACATGCACACTAGTGCATGGAGTTAAGATTCACCTGAGGCTCTGGTGGTAGTTTTCCTCTAAACAGCACATGACTACATGAAAACAACACGACAGCAAAATTAATTCATCAAATAGTCCTCTCTATGTACATCTAGCAAACACACATGGGCAAATACATCTTTTTAAAGCGATGAACACCCAAGAACGACAAAGAGAAAACATTCTACATAATCGATGACAGTGAGCGAGTGCAAAAAAAGTGTTGTCTGGGAACGTTGGAATGTCGATGTCTCCGCCTCACAGGACAGGAAACGGATCGCGGAGGAAAGAGACGGGGGGAACGTATTCGATTACCGGACATGAGCCTTCTGTAACAACGTCAGAAAACAATTACAAACGCAGTCTTTTCTCATTGCAGCGGGGGGGTTGCATAAATCAAATCGTGACACAATCCATCGGAATTCATTTAGAAAGGAAAATTAGAAGTGATGACAAAAACGACAAAACAAACAGACCCCAAACAAATTTGAATCCAGCTCAAGTTAGAAAGACGTCACCGCTTGTCCACTCTGGGTCAAAAAAAAAGAAAAAGAAAAAAGCCTCCAAGTAGCAAAGCGACTCCACGTCCAGGAAGTCGGTGTAGCAGTGAAGTGATCATTCCAGGGGAGGTATTCCCCCACGCATCAGTCTTTCCTCTGTCTCCACTGTAGGAGGAGGACTGTCCACGAACGTGATGGGAACTGGTGCTGAAGCAGCAGGACAAAATCCATCCACCGACTGGAAGTGGCATCTCCGACACAGGAAGGTTGTGGCAGACGCGCAAAGAAGTAAAAAAAAGGCAGACACGTTTATAGACGGATAACACTCTCTTGTGCAGCTTGAGCACGGTGCCATTTACAGCGGCGTCATTCAGTGCTTTGTGACATTACGTGTTGAGATAGAAGCAGTCTCCCATTCCCTTACTATAGGAAGAACCTCGTGTTTCTCCAGTGCATTGCGACCGCACTAGAAAATGAGAATAAAAAGGACTTCTTTTTGTTGTTGTTGTCGTCACCGGTTACTTTAAGACTCCCTCGGTGAAGTCAAGTCTTCCTATGTTGCCCATTCTTGAGCGGAAACCACCAGGATGAACATAAATAGCTTAGTCTCACGTTCATCGCCGTTAACGCGGTGAAACACCACCAACAAATGGAAATGTTATCAGCGGGGTACATGATTGCCGCACAAATTAAAAAAAAATTGCAATGTGCTCCAGTTACATGTTTATACGACACAAAATAAAACGACAGAAGGGAAAAACAACAGCCACCTCTTGCAGTCACGGCTGGTTGTGGGAGGTTGTCTTGAGAGGAAATATTAAAGGCTGCACTCGGGTTGGGGGGTTCGGGGAGGGTCGAAGAGCTCAGTTGGAAGATTTGCTTATAGCGCTGGCTGATCGGCGGAGTTTCCCGGACACTCGGTTCTTCGTGGCACGGGGCATGGTGGGAGAGACCTGGTCGACAGAGTCCGCCGCGCCTGCCGGAGCGCTGGCTTCGGTGCTCGTGCTGCCGGTGAAGGAACCTGGGAGACAGATGCAGGCAGAGATTGTTGACAGGAACAAACAATACAAAATAAATCAAATCAAATCAAAAATAGACAACGGTGGAGAGAGAGAGACAGAGCTGGTTAGGCATTGGCAGGATTTCATTTTTGCGTGATTTTTGTATATCCCAGCATGCTTCGTCATGCGTGTGGCTGCTCCCCACAATCAAGATTATCCACTTCATAGGATTTTCACCAACATTCACAAACGCACAATGCAAACTGTCAAAAAACAAACAAGGGTTAGGATCTGCGTATTTTCTACCCTTAAGAATGAAGATGAGATAAAGCAAATAAAATACTTCAGAAATCACACGGCTTATTCAAAGAATAAGCCTTTCTTCATACTACAGTGTTTCGAGAAGCTTGCATGACGTAAAAAAATGATAGGTTACCTCTGTAAATAAAAAAATAAAAAGTTTTTGTTTCGCAGTGTGAAAGCAGAACGCTTTGAATGAAAATAAAATTACACATTATACTCTTGTTGTGAACACGTAGAGCCTTCCCACTGTCAATCATTGTCCTTTTCGAAACCCCCCCATCACATCCATGATTACATGGGATGGCAAACAGCAATAAGCTGGGAGGTGGGCACCAAACGCTGGTGAGGACAATCAAGTATTGTGAGCGCCACTCCGACTTTCCCAGTGTGCCCCTGACCAAACCCCGCCGTCTCTGCTCCATGCCTCGAGTTTAAACAACTTTTCGGCTTTGTGGAGGTGGCATCTGGTTGCCTATTTTCTTTCCTATCCTTTTATTTTCCTGCCATTTTTTCGGAGGCATATCAAGTTGCAGCGGCTAAAAGGAATGGCAGATGGCTGGTGTAACAGACACTCAGCAGCACAGTGGACACTGGCAGCATCCAGGGCTGAGAGAGGAGGGCCGGGCTGTGGATGAAACATTGGGCGTGTGTTTTGTGAAAGGCTCGAGGGGAGGGGAGGTGTGTGTGTGTGTGTGTGTGTGTGTTGGGGTGGGGTGGTGGGTCAGAACATGCATTCTCAAATCTGCATATGAATATAAGAAAAGGGGTGGGCTTGGCTAAAAATGTGGGCTGGCCTTATGGACGGAACAAATTCCGCATTCCCGTATTCTACCCATTCCTACAGTAAAGCCATTGTTTTACAAGCTGAGCTCCGAAGGAGTCTCCTGTAAGGACGAGGAAGGCAACCAGCTATTAACGCTAATATACACAGACAACGTTGTGATAGAGGTTGGCACCCACTCCACAGACTTCCCCGCTTTTCGTTTGTCAGCCATGAAAACACACTGTACTAAACAGTCATCACTGCATCACGTTCTAAATGATGTTCCTCTTTGTACGGCCTTATGTAACTGTTCATTTTCAAATTAAGCAACAGGGTGAAAAAAAACCAACACAGATCCAGAGAGAGAGGGGGGGTAATTTGTCATGATTATTGTCATTATAACCCAGTGTTTCAGCTCCTTGCTCAGCCCAACCTGCCATACGCTGGGGTTCATGTAAGGAAGGGAGAGATGGAAAGAAAGGGAGAGAGAGAGGGGAAAAAAAACACGAGTTTAAATGGCCCTGCAATCCCATTGGTCCCCTCTGCAGCAGTTCAAACAAGGCTTTGGGTGACAAAGACGTCTTCCAGTGCAGCAGGTGTTAGTCTCAGAGTCTGCCCCAGGCAAACAGGCACACTCCAACAGGAGGAAATGAAGGGGGGGGGGGGGGGGGGGGGGGGGACAGAAAGAAAAGAGAAAAGTGTTTGCCGGGGGAAGAGATAAAGGCGTGCCACATGCAGAAGCGAGGGCCAGAAGTGTAGCCGTATTGTTCATGCTGCTACTTAGTCAGGTGCTAATTGTCCCCACTGTGCATCTCTCTCAATTACCAGCCGGGGCCTATAACAGTCGGACACCCCCCCAAATAAACAGCCTGGTTTCTCTGTCCCCTTCCCTTTGTCACAGGACTCAGTAAATAAAGATCGGTTAGTACTGAATGAAAGAAGGAGGGGCGGGGAAAGACAGCCAGGATGAGGGAACAAGCAAAGTGTAGGTAGGCCGCGGGACAGAAACAAGCTTCTGGTCTGACTTGGGGCTTACCTTCGCCACAAACAGTATTTGGCCCTTTAAGATATTTTTTAATCTAAAAAAGGAAAAAAAACAGAGTAGAGCATCATGTGACAGAGCAGTGGACACACATCACACCACACTGCAGCAAGAGCACAACACAACGCTGCCGAGGAGTCCGGAGTGGAGGGACACATTCAGGCAGCGCGTGTGGTGTCCTGGTTAGTTTTCACTGGAGGGTTCAGAAGACAGACAAGGTTAACTGATTTGGGCCGAGGAGTTTCTTTTTTTTGAGACACCTCGGAGGGCGAACAATGTCCGGTGGTACCTGAGGAATCTGTCCCATTCACGGATTTCAATTCGAATGAAATCCAAAGCACAAACAGTCGGAGAAATGTTGACCAGAGGTGTTAAAGAGTAAAGAGGTTCAGGGTGAGAGAAAAAAGATGCTGGGGTCATGAGAGCCTTTAAGTTGTTTCACCCCACACACAAAAACAATATCTTTCTCATGTGCAGTTACTGATTTTAAAAAGCTCAGACAGAAACAGTTAAAACTGTGCATGGTACAACACAGCGAGGGCATGACACTGAGGATGGAGACTTGGGCTCATGCGACATGACGGACCAGCTCATGCAGGAGGCCGTGGTGCTACACTGAGGTTGCATTCGGGATCATGGAGGGCGAGGCTGTCGAGGATACTGACGAGCCAAAAGGTTGACAAAAAGACATAGTAGACTGACACGAAAAGGGCAGAGGTCAAATGTCCATGAAGAAACATGCATGTGGGATCTACCTGAATGTGAGACCAGCTTTGATTTTAGAAAAACGGGTAAATCAAGTGTATTTGATGATGGTTGGGTTCATAGCAACCTAATGAATGAAGGAATGAATGAATGAATGACTGAAAGCTGATGGGGCTGCGGCCGGGCATCATGCCTAGAGTGGAGGAAGCAGGCAGAGTCTTACAGTCCAGTTTGGCCCAGGGGTACTCCATGTCCCAAACCATCCCCGGCCAACGCCTGCACGCTGTCATGGAGCATGGATGACATGTTAGTGGCAGCAATGGGAGTCAAGAGCAGGATGCACAGACAAGACAGCATGATGGGTGAACTTGCATACAACCATATACTCACTCTCACACACGCACACGCGCACACGCACGCACGCACACGCATGCGCACACGCACGCACGCACACGCACACGCAGACTCACACAGGTGGGAAAAAAGGCATTGGGAAGGCAGAAGCACATCTGAGAAGGGTGAGGATGAGGAGCAGTGTCAGCCAGCCATCACTGACTCAATGATCACAGAGGATCAGGCATGAATGACTGCAGAGATGGAAGATTTATACAGATGCATTTTAAATGTAGATTTACAGCATCAAACATGCATTGGCCGCACTTTAAATATGGACAAGAATAGATCAAAATACATTCAAACAAGTCGCTATAGATGATATTTTTTCATTTTATACACAAAAAACAACAGGTTTATAGATAATAAAAATATTTATTAGTTGCAGCACTAGTAGTCACACATGGAATGTGTGTGTTTAATAATGTAAATTTGTGATTTTACTGATAAATTTATGTTTATTTAAACCCCCAACCATCAGACACCGTTTCACAGACTCACAATCCCAGCGCATTGTGTATCTTATGGTCTAAGCACTTGTGATAGGACAACACTTTAAAAGTGAAATATTCCAAAACACGACGTGCAGCATATAAAAAAAAACATTGAAACTCTCGTGTCTCTCACACAGGGTTATCATATCAAAACCCAGTTCTGTGGTTTGGGAAAATTATTATTTTCCAAAACGTATAAAAATGGACCCCCGATGAGCTCAGCAGTACTTACTTCCACAAGTCTTAATTATATAAATGCATTATTGGTTTGCTGTAATTGTTCCTCTCATCCATACATGTCACACAGGGCGAATTTTATACTAAAAAAAGTGTCACACTGGCAGCTGAATGTTACAATACATTGTTTAGTTGAATCCTTCTCTCGTACATTGACACTGTATTAGGAGGAAATCTCTTCAGAGTCAGTGCTGGTTTCTGGCAACTACACTTAAAAAACGTGAAACTACCCTTTAAACATCCGCCTTTTTTTTGAAAATGGCTCGGGAACGGTGATTTGAGTAACTACTTATAATGGTAAACCTACAAAGAGGTGACTCGGTGCAGTGTCCTATGAGCGCTGGATAAAATATGAATGGACAGACACGCACATGCACACGCCCTCATATTAATCTATTAATCTATTTACGCACGCGCGGATTCCGGAGAAATACAAATTACCATTCAGAACGAGTTTCCGCAGCGGCGAGGGTGACACAACAGCCTCGCAGACTTCATTATGTTACGGCCTCTCGCATTAGTACACAGCGTTACGTCGCATGCTGTGAAATTTTTTTTTCAAGCCTGGCTAACCTCTCCCCGTCTAACCGCAAACAGAACAGATGGTTAAAACAGTCCAGAACACTGATTAACTGACACTGGCTTTGGACAATTCTAAGGTTTTCTTCCTCTATATTCATTTGTATCAGTATTTATTTCCCCTGACTTTATTTTACACGTCTCCTGGAGAGAATGGGGCTGACCACCTGCCTGCTTGCTTGCCTGAATATCTCACCTGCATCTGACAATTTAAAGTCCCTCACACACACTAGGAAATCCGCATGCCAACATGCGCAATAAAAATGTTACTTAAACTTTAAGACGTCTTTAAAACGTACCAGCACTGATAGATCTGACAGTGACGAGACATTGTGCAGTGGCGACGTGGAGTGTCTTCGTTGTCAAAACAGAACGTGTGTGGGGATCCAATCGAGTGGAAAAGTGCAATCCTGTATTGATTTCAGTGCAGTTGCAGGTCGATCAGAGCTGGTACGGGTAGGCAGAACAAGATAAGACACGTTTTCCCATTCTATTCATCACGGACTGATAAGGGCGCTGTGCTGACATCCGCGAGCTGCTGTTTGTCGGTCAGATCTCTTAAGTGTTGGTGAATGAGCTCTCTCGCACGGACACACGCATGCGCACACGCGCGCAAACACTGCAGCTGCCATTTAACAAGGCTGCGTATATTCATGGGAAAGTAACTGTGCAGAAAGATGCAGTTTGAAACACAAAGAGGTCAACAAAGTAACGCGAGTGGGGCTTGAGGAAGTGGAGAAAGCGGATCGCTGGAAGTCAGTCGGATAGCGTGAAGGGCCAGGGCGCATCGTTTGATATTCATCAGTGAGCGTAGGCGTGGAAGAAGAGTGGACACAATGAGCAGGGTGGAGGAAGAGGCGAGGGGACAAACAGGTGTGTTGTGGGGGAGGAGGAGATGCTAATATGGAAACTGGCAAGAAAAGAGATGAAGAAGGGGGTGAAGAAGGCATGAGGGGAAACAGTGGAGACGTAGTAGTAGTGTGAAGTAGTGAGGGGGAAAGAACATAAAGGAGGACAGAGGTGCAGTGTTGTTCATTTCTCACCTGTCCCACTCATCGGGTAGCCCGGAGAGGGGGAGAAGACCTGCGAGGCGAAGTCTTCAAATGTCATGACCTCTCTGTGGTTCTGAGCAATGGCCTCCAAGTAGAGCGCCCGCTCCTCATAGCTGATTAGCTCTTGTTAAGGGACAAAACATCACACAAAACAAGGCAACAGAGGTCAATTTACATTCTTCACATCAAATCAAACCTAGTCCACACAGAGTAATGACATTTCAGAATACCGTTAAAACATTCATGTGTGTGTTGCACAGTTCATCCGTTCGGCAAAACTCGTAGCAATGGTGACAAATTGAATTGTTCCAGTGCTGCACTGCAGGTATACACTGCACTGTGGTTGTGAGCTGGTGCGATGATAGGCAGCGTTACTGGGGAGGGCGGCTCCACAATCAGCAACTCGGCCAGAAGCAGAGATGGAACAATCAGCCATGCCACACAGCCCCAAATGAGACAGCAGTCTCCAAAATAATCATAAAAAAAAAGAGAAAGAATACATCACTGCTGGCGTGACGCTCTGAACCTCTCCTCTCCCCCTCTCCCATGCCTTTCTTCTCTCTAATAGAACCCCTGCTGCAGGCAGCATGTCTAGGACCACCCTCCCCGATGGGCCGGCTGCCACTTCTCCGTGCCATCAGGGGGAAAATTGGAGCCATTTGAAATTCAGAGTGACAAGCAGTGACTGGAGCCTGGGCAGCCAGCATGCAGGATGGATAGTTGGATTTGAAATGGGGAAAGCTCAAAAAAATAAATTAAAAAGATAAACCAGCAAAATGGCTGCCGGGTGAGGGGTGGAAAACATTCTGATGGCCATTATCATATCATTATCATAGATATATTGTTAAGTCTGTTGTGGAATGGAGGCAAGTGCTGGATAAAATATGGTGCAGGGACCTGTTGGAGCAAAAAGGTCTGTGTGATGGCATAATGATAGCGAAGCAGTCTGAGATTCAACAGAGTGTGCGAATGTTTGACAATGAGTGCGATTATTCTCACGGCTGCCTCCTGTAGACACGTTTCCTTGATTGACGACACCTCACAAATTGCTCAACAAACATGCGCACTCTCACTCTCGAACACACACATCACAAGTCACTGAGCACTGACCCCCACCACCCACCCCACACTCTCCTCTCCTCTTCCCTTCCCCTCGTCTCATTACGACTGCCAGGGTGGAGTGGCACTGGGCTGTTGCCGATGCCAAGGTTGAACCAGGCTGAGCTGAGATAGGCTGGGCTGGGCTGAGAGGCTCCGGTCTGGGTTAGATAGATACGACGAGACAGCGACTGGGAAGGGGGCCTGCTGTGGGCACATGCCGCCACAGTGAGGGCCAAGGCAGCCATGACCAATGGCTTTGAGGGGAACCGTGGCAAAGTGGGGGTGACGGGCACCTGAGCCGGGACACACCAGAGGGTACGGTGGCCAAGCTGCTCACAGGGACAGACGGGGAGGGACAGCGGGCAGAATGAGACAAAAGAAGGACAGAAAGAGAAAAGTGGGCCATAGGATGATTTTGGATACCCATGTAAACAGTCGTGATGATCACCTATGAAACAAATAATAACAGTATCTTTTTAATATTGTCTATATATCAGCAAAAGCACGAACGGCATAAGAGAAAAATACAAGCGCAGGTACATTAAACATGTTTGTCAAACATAAATACTTGACTCTTCCTGTGAAAAAATGTTAGGGAGTCGTGGATGAACACTACAAAATTCATCAAAATAAAAGTTCATGTTCCCCACCTCCCAGAGGAAAGGCAGGAGGAATAGACCAAAAATAAATTAAGGAATTAAACAGACCTAAAGACCCTTCAGCTAATATACTGTGTCTAATTGACCATTAGTTACAGGGCCAACACCTCCATTTAACAGATGCAGAGAGGCATGACTTTAAGAACATAAAAGCATTTCCCCCCATCAGCTTCATATCTGTCTTGCATCTGAGCCAGACACGCAACATCACTGTTTTCTGTCACTTGATGAAAACAGTGTCCGAGTGAGCATCCCAGGCTCTGCTGCCATGGTAACTTGGGTCAAAGCTCTGTGTGGTGGGTCATATCCAGTTTTTATGGAGAACAGACAGAGAAAGCACATTTGTTAAAAGAACAAACTGTGAACCAGATAGGTGATGAGTGGGAGGCGAAATATAAGAGAAGGACGCACTTGATGAAAAGAAAAGATAGAAGATAGAGAGAAGCTGACAAATGAAAGTCAAGGGAGGATGGAGGGAGAAAAGGGATCCTCAGCACAGCGTGGGTCAACAGAGCCATATGGCTGTCCATTATCAGGGATGCAGATGACTGGAGGCCTGTTATTGAGATTCTTAAAGCAAATATTGACTCCAGCTGGAGCAGACGCTCTCTGCGACTCTGACACACGCCTCTCCTACACCACTTCCTTCCGCTGCCCTCTATCCAAGTAAGACAAATGGATTACAGTGGGTGAGAAAAAAAAACAAAAACTTCAAAGAATAAAATAAAGGGAGGTATTGTAGAGTAATCAAGAGATGAGGGAAAATATACGACAGGCAGTGGGGGAGAAAGGCAGGCGGTGAGGGAGAGAGACTAATAACAGGCCTTTTGGAGATGAGTGAAAGCCAGAGACATAATCAGGTCATTTAAGTTAATTCGCGATGCTATCTGTGGGTTAAAAAAAAAAGAAATTGCTGCACAGAAATCAGGGCCGATGCACAGCGAGGCTTAATCTGGCCTTTTTCTCTCTCCCCTGCGCTGCCTCTTCTTTCTGCTCGTCTCTAATTGCTAAGCCATGGGCACAGCTTGTTCCCCTGCATATGCACCGATGCTGCTGCCTCCAAGCAGTAACTTAATCAAGGGACACGTCCAGAATAGTGACGCAAAGGCAGTGTCCATGTCAGGGACACCAAACCCGCCGACACCGACCTACTTTAGGAGGAAAAACACGGAAGCTGCGGCTAATGCCGATGAGCGGTGATGATGCCGATGTTTGGGACAAACTTCTCTGAAAAGGTGAATCATTACATAGACAAATGTTACACCTAATATAAATGTTGTGGCTCATGAGATACTCTCTGATTAACCCTATTACTGTATCGCAATAAGGCTCCTCTCTATTTTGTGCAATAAAAAAATCTCATAAAACTATGGGTGAGACATAATGCAGACAGGCCCACATTTCTGCAGATGGACTGCAATTCAAGTCACCCGTGACATAACTGTCATTTCCAACTGAACTGGATGGAAAAGCAACACAAGCCTGTGTGTGGGAGGAGTGTATTGCACCACTTTGGGAATTTCCATGGAAGCCCTATGTTCCAAGCGGCTGCATTCCTATTAGGGAGAAGAGAAGGAGACCAATGTAATGTCCACGGAGCGTGGCAACCATTGGGACAGTAACGAGAAAAAAAAAAATCATCTCCCGGGTCCGAGTTAATGTGAAACAACTGATATTTGGAGACATGTAGGCTGTGGTTAGGGCGTTTTGAGGGCTCGAAGGACAAAAGCATGAATCCAATCTACTAACGAAAACATTAGCACATTCAGGATAATGTGTTTTGAGTGGATAACTGTCTGTTTCCACCCTGTTCCCTGCTTGCCCTCTGTTTCACCAGTGGGGATAAATGCAGTGAGTTATAGTCGGCAACTGGCATCTGAGCTCACGTGACTCCCAAATGCTTACACGAGTACACAATCACAAAGGTCAATTAAGACACAATATGCCACTTAAAGACTAAAAAACAGAACTGAAAACGTTGTAGCTGTGATGGCATAGAATATGCATGTTTATGCGGGTCAACAGACATGTACATGCATATGTATTCGTGGGTGTGCGCACGTAGGTATACATATGCATGTGTGCTGTCCAGATGGCAGGGGGGGTGGCTCTGGGGGAATGGTTGGGGGTCAAGCATCTTTGTGGATCAAAGCCAAGGTCAGGGCAGCTGCAGTGGCCCATGTTCAAGGTGAATGGAGGGCCTCAGATGGCTCTTCATTAGCAGGCTGCTCCGTCCCTGCTGGACCCCATCGGCCGACCACCACCGACCCTCATCATCATCTCTCTCCCCTTTTCTCTCTCTGTCCACAGGGACCCGTCCTGAAAATGCCTGTCCACTGGGATACACTTTGTGCCGTGTGCAACCCCACCCATAGCATTCAGACACATGCTCACACACAGGCGTTTGTGCGTAAGGAGGCGCAGGCACACACACACACAGACCATCCAAAAGAGCCCATGGTGACCTCTGAACCGGTGTCTCTCTGGAGAGTTGCATCCTGACCGTCTTTGTGTTCCTCAGTCCTCCTGCTGACAAATGACCTCACGCCACCACTGGCCCATGACACACACTCAACATCTTTTAAACACACCCAAACACAGCCAGCAAGGACATTTACGCATCATGGTTTCAGATGGCGCTCCATTACTTAAAAGGTACTTGGAATGTAAACAGCTAATATCCACAGTTTTCTCACCATTTCTCAGCAGTGGCATGAGGCCAATGGTTTGAAATAATATCTAAACCCGCATCATTAACATCCATATTTACACAACATTGCTTCATGTGCAATCAACACCTGCTGAATGATAATCTCTTCACAACATGTACTTGTGATCATACGTTTAAAATCCTCATCCCCTTGGACTCCTTGCCGTCTATAGACACGTTTAAAAATCTTCTCAATTCAGTTTTCAGAGAACATTGTCATTGCTTTTGATGCTTTTAAGTGTTTTATTATGTGTCAATGTCATCTGTCTTTGTTTGTATCTGTGTATGGAACTTTTTATTTTAGTTTGCTGCCATTTTGACCAGGACCCCCTGGAAGAAGAGATATTGTATCTCAATGGGACCGTCCTGGGGAAATAAAGGATAAAGTATAAAAATTAATTATCAACTGATATGCCAATTCATTATGTCTGGTTAAAATTATCGGGACATATATTTCCAAAAAAGGTCCCTCAGTTTAAAGTGTAAAAAAAAAACCCTGCCATGAAACACATAGAGCTTTAAGCAGAACTATGAACCAGAGCTGTTCTGAGACCGTTTCTGGAAAAGTGTAAATAATATTATTTAAGAACTAATCAATCACAGCAGTCAAGGGATTCCATGGCAGTTAAATGCAATCTGGTTTGATCAATGAGGACTGTCAGAGATTTCCATGTGGTCCAAATCAGTTAGTGTCATAAGTGTATTGGACAGGACATGACCAAAAACCCTGTGTATGACAGCCGTCTGGAGTTTGTCAAATAGTAGTTTAAGGATTCAGAGAGCATGATGGGACAAAACAAAGATCATAATAAATTTGTCATCTGAATGTCAAGTGCCAAAGTGTCCTTGAGTAGCCCCGTCTAAATCCAAGACAAGAACCATAAATCACTATAAATAAAGTTTTTGTTTATAGTCTACACTCTCAGTTTGCAACGACTGCACGGATGAACGAAATGAAGGTGACAGAGGGAAAATAGAGACTTAAACACAAAGTTAATCTGTTGATAAGGCCAGTCAGGGGCTGAAGGTTCAGATTAGAGAAAGGAGTATTAGTCGGGGTCTTAAATGCCCCCTACTGACATTTCACTATTTAAGCTCCATTTCTATCCACTTGCCCGTCACAGAGGCCGGATGACAGGTGCAGGGAGGGAGACTGCCCGCTGCCTTTTGTCCAAGATTCCCCACTGCTAAAAGCTGACAACCCTCTTTCCTTAATTTGAGAGTTGTCACAATAGATATGGACAAAACAAGTCGGAAGAAAGGTGCGGAAAGGAATCCAAGTTTAAGATCAATATTGAACTTAAGCTATTGCAGGAATCAGAATCACGGAACAGTTCAGTATTTCTCTGAAAATGATGCTGTAAAGGAATGCTGACTGAAGCCGTACACCGATTTTTTCAAATAGAAGTAAATTAATTTAAAAAACACTAATTAACCCAATGTATCGATATACCGTAGGTTTATAGTATCTTTACAACGGACACACGACTGACCATCTCAGCTTATGATTCTGGGAGTTTTACCCGAGGAATATCTAAAAACAAAAAAATTCACAAACTTAAAAAAATATCTTTGCCATGTGGACGGGGAGAAACAACTTCCTCACTCCTCGGGCAGCAACCAAGGTTATTCCTGTGCGTATGAGCACAGGCGGTAAAGGGGGCTCTCATAGTGAAGAGGGACAGTTTAGCGATGACGTGGAGGGCGCCTCTATAGGTGCTTGACCTCCTCCTCGCTTAGCCCCACATCTGCCCATTAACCTGGGCCAGTCAGCTTGACCTTGGTGAGGAGAAGAGCTCCGGAGTAGCTCACAGTGCCATTGACTCCCACCAGTCACATAATTGGCCTGTTAAGAGGAAGGGATTTGGGGAGCGCTTTGGTTGTACCTGAGTGCCAGTGGAAGAAAAGCATAAAAAAAAGCAGATGTGGTCATTATTTTTTTGGGTGAAAGGCTCAGCACCCCACCTCTGTCCACCCGTATGGATACAATTAGTCCTCAAGTGTCCTGCTTTGTTTGAGTGGGAAAAAGGAGTCAGAATTTAAAAATGATTGGAGGCAAAGCCAAACTAGATACACCTTTAAATGACATGTGCACAGGCTGCTGTTACCAGTCATTATACTGGGCACCAAAGGAGGTAATGGAAGCAGACTGGTGTAACAGGTGCATGCTTAAATCAACAGGGGATCACAGTGCCATCTCCAGGAGGCATTGGTATGGAGAAAATGGATTAGACTACATATGGGCTGACTGTTACTCATTCTGGAAAAGGAGATAAGAGGCAGAGAGGCTGTGTACACAAGGAAATGTACACAATGATTGGTGGAAATACAAAAACAAGGGATAGAACTATGGAGAGAAAAAAAGGTGAAGATGGGTGAGGGAGGGAGGGAGGGAGGGAGGGGGCAAATGGAAAGGAGGAAGGGAAGAAAGAGGGATAAAGCCGCTCAGGTGTTGATTGGAGAGAGGCCGGGCGGTGAGTGCCAGCGGTACCTGTTGTCACAGCGAGGGCTGAGGTGTGAAGCTCGTCTCAGCAGAGGCCCTCAGAGGTGCGAGGTGATTATGGGAAGACGGGACGGAAGACATAGACATTTAGACGGAGAGACACGGGCGGAAAGAAAGATGGGGACAGGGAGAGTGTATGTGGCAATAAAGCTGGCTGCAGGGATAATGACAGAGTGGGAAGGAACAACAGATTTAGAGAGATAAAGTGAGAGTGGGTATGACAGAGATGAGCCAGTAGGGTGATTGTATATTGTGTGTGTGCCTGTCTGTCTCACTCCCATTTTATATAGCAGCTACTCAAACCATGGTGTCTCATTAAACAGTTTTTTTTTCCTGGAGACAGGAGCAAGACAGAAAATGTCTGAATGTGTCAGATGCATTATGATGAGTGGAGGTGTTTGTATCCCCATTTTCTGGGCGAGCATAGACATACACATTGTCAGATGCTCTAGAGGACTAGCTGGTTTTAGAGAGGAGCCTAATTAGGAGCAGGAAACTGGAAGTTGGGAGCCCCAAAGGAGTTGGGTCAAACTGTAAGGCCAGGTTAATGACACCTCCGGAGGGGAGCGTCTCCCACAGCGAGAGCTTTCTAAGCTCCAACCTCCACACCTCTCCACCGTCCATCTGGCATTCAGACAGCCGGATGGGGAGTTATGGCTGTGACATCACTCCTAACCCGTGACATCATCACTGCCCATCAGTGACTTCACACAGGTTTGCCACAGCTACAGACAAAATCTGATGTCTGCTCGCTGGCATGACCAGGTTATTTATTAGCTGACTGCAAGAAGTAGTCACCCATTTTCTTAAGTCTCTGGCAGCCCACCGTCCCTCCGGGGGACACTAAAAATCGATTTCAGCTCCACAACAAATCATAAGAGCAGCACATACACCAAAGTCAGTGTTGACCCCTAAACTATGTTAGAACGCACCGATTGTTGGGGGATAGGGGAATATAAAAGATAAAACAACAAGTCATCCTCACACACCAGAGGAACAGGACAGTCGCCAGATACCTGGTGACATCATAATTTGTGGCAGCGTGGTTTGTTCATCACAACCTCACTGCTATCAAAGCCCACTGGGCCTACCTATTCACATGAGGTGAGTCTGTATCCAATCTCATTATCAAAGGACTCTGGGCTCCATTGATGAGTCCTAGCGCAGCAGCCTTAGATGTGAAACACAATGAATGGACATGATTAATCAAACACAGGGCCCATTACAGCCAGACAGTCACGCAGGCCTCCACCGTGCATTAACAGAAAGTCATAATAAGATGAGCTACAAAAGGCTGATAGGGATGAAGATTAACAGATACAGGTCTTTGACTGGCTGGGTAAGAGTTCTCTGAAGGTCCCCTTTGTCTGTGACGATGACCATAGTGGCATGAACGCCTCGGGTTTCTGGAAACATTATTAGGGCAGGACAAAGGTGGGCATCTTATGAGCTATCTGAGGTGAATATGCGTCATATTTTTCCTTCAGTTCCTGCCATCTGAATAGTTCAGAATTGAGACAGGGAACAACAGCATCTATCTGATCTCAATTTGAACTTTTAATAAAAAGTCAAAGATGAAACGGGAAAGGGCACGCTGCACCCAGACTTTGATTGGAATCCATCTGATTACCAATGCGGCATTTCACCCCCCCCTTCTTCCAACTTTCAAGTCAAAATTTACAGTCTGATGATCCTCAACAAGCTACAGACTCGGGTTCTATCAGCCTGTACCAACCCCAGAGCACAGGGGCAATCAAAGTACGCTGATGTTCTACAATCTATTTGATCCATCTCCAAAACCAGCCTGACGCCTAAATTGCGCGACGAGTGCGCCAGCTCTGGGTCGCGCCAAATGGCTCTGATCTTTACCCTACGATAGCGCTATTCAAACAAGCACTGATGAAATATTAAAACAAAATGAATGGAGGCTTTTGCAATTTTAATGATGCTTGTGGCATGTGCAACAGAATAACTGTGATGTGTTAAAGCCGCGCATCTCGGTTTGCTTCCCTCGCCACGACGCGCTGCACATAAAGTCTCTTGTCCCTCCATTGCCCCCTCAATGAAAAGGTTCATCGGGCCAATTAGGCTGCCTGGCCTTATGCAAAATGCCAGGCATTTCGCGGGAATGATAATGATTAGCGCTAGGTTATATATGATCACAGCTGTGGTAAACGCAACGAGTGGAGGCAGTTAGTGACTGGGGGGGTGGGGGGGTCGAGAGTGGTTTCTCCTTTGCCCTTATATTTGCATTTTGGATATACATTTCAATCAATGTCATTTTTGATTACAAAGACATATGAAGTCTTAACTAAAAATATAGGTATACAGAAAATGGCATGGGTGGCCAATTTGTTATGTAATTTTGTCAAAATTGTGTTAATATTGATGACTGAGTTTTGTTGTTGAGAGGTCACAGACATGACAAAAAAAGGCAATTATGTGTTGTAAAGTTTGTTTACAATGAGCACACACAATAAGTCTATATGATGACTTCTAGCTATATATATATAGATTCACACAGACAGAAACTCACACAAAACCTTGGGCAAAGAAGAAAATGGACTTCTGTGTTGGCAACAGCTTTTTCCTAATCCTCGCCCCAAGGCTATATTGTGCAGTCAAGCAGGCTATTACATGGCAACAATTAGGGGGGCTGGAGCCCAACACCTGGTCGTCTCCTATTCTGGCCCTTCAGTGGCAGCTGACTGTACAGTCTCACAGCCAGGTGGCCCTCCTTCAATGACATTAGCTAGTCACTCCAGGGTTAATCAGGAGCCTGCCATCATCCAGTGGGGATGTATTGAGCTCCATTCAAACTGGAAGCTTTTATTGGGGGTGGGGGTGGGGGGGGTGGGGGGGGGATGATGTTGGAGGCAATGTTGTTATAAAAACTTGTTCAACTGAAGATCGCGGACAGAGAGCCCAGATAATCAAAATGAACTTGGGGGAGGGGACAGAGCTTCTCAGATTTGTGGCCCAAGTCTGGTGCACTGCCTTGATTGGCTCAAGCGGTGCTCGCGGCACGTCAACTGTGCATCCTGCAGATTATAATGGACCTTTTTATGGGTGGACAAAAACAGATGGAGGAGCGGGAAGTGCTATACATCCAAGCAGACGGGTGACGGTGTGGGGGGAGGGAAATACAAAAACAAGATACAAAACAAGTGGGTGTAGCTGGAGCGGCCCTGGCTATGTCTGCCTGCACAAAGCCCCATTCCAAAGCCCCCTGGCTTGGAGATCTGAGGGTAAATAACGCTCATTAGAATAACAAAAGCTATAGATTTGTACCCCAATCAGCTAGTCTCATCAATAGTAATTAGAGGCTATACATAACTAATGAAGATGTGTACACTACATTAAACAAAGGTACTGAGAGCTGTTGTGTATCGACACAGACTGTTGGATAAGTGGATGTCTGCAGCACAAAGCATCTCTTACATTTCATCCACAACACTATGCACACTCATTCTAATCTTATACTGTATAACAAAGATGCATGAGTTGCTATAAGACTGTATCACAACTAAAATTTGCTGTGCCTGTTTCTGAAACCGACAATACTTCCTCCCAGTTCAAAATCAAACTCTATATTATTAAAGCCTTTTGCAGTGGAGAGACACAGGAAGATTTCACCAATATTTATCTGCCCTTGTCTTTCAGCCACAGCCACCACTTGACAATGAAAAACAGACTATAAGTATTAACACATCAAAGGCTGCTTTATGGTAGAAGAGGCCGCCAATGCAGTGATACATACTTAAATGTTTGTTATTGCTTTGTTTGCCCTGCCTTGTCTGTTAATGCCGAAAATTCAATTTGGTGCAAAAATGCAAATGCTGTGAGGCACAAGGACATCCTCCAAAAGAGAACAATGGCCACAGGCCAGTGGTGGCGCAGACTCTGCCTTTGAACCATTTAAAGAGGCATTAATGTGCAACTTATAAATAATCAACTAATTCCTTCTTAAAACACCCAATTAAGTCTGTAACATAACGAAACGTGGCCTTATTAAAAAAAAGGGAAGAAATGAAAGAGCAGCCTCTGAACCAAAAAAGAGAGTTGAAAATTGAATGGCCATTTAGGGACAAAGACGCCCAATAATGTCACAAGGTGTCCTCACAAGAGTCTCCGAAAACCCAGGGCCACATCAGAGACCGAGAGATTCCAGTGGAGAACGATGAGTGACATTTCACTGACATTTCCCGGCAGCATTCGGTGCGCGGCTGTGTCAAGACGGCGTCAGAAATATCTATGGATATGCTTGAATGTGAACAGGCGTTAAGGGATGCAGGTTCTTTCAGGGGACGGCCTCAGCTCTGGGGCTGGTGATGAGGAGCCTGGACCCGAGGAGATTGAATGGTAATCACTGGAGCACAGATAATGGATGATTGAAGGCTCTTTCTATGCTGCTGTTGGATTTCAATATCAGAGAGGCCCTAGAATTGGGATTCTTATCAGGGGCGGTGTGTCAAACAAAGGAGAGCTGAGCGTGAAATATGGGGTCCAACTCAGGCACACGACCATAGCGATTAGCACAGGGATAAAAAAGGCCGCACAAACAAAGGAGGGCAGCTTTAGCCGGACAAAGGGCTGTCCACTGCCTTGTAACAGGAGACACGGAAGGAAGAGGGGACATAAAGGAAGAGAGAGGGAGTGCGTGGTGGTAAAGGAAGGACAGGAAAAGAGTTCTGCTGAGATGGCTGGAAGATGAATAGTGACAGAGCCAACTGTTAAAGAGTGTTCCAGATTCCCTGCTTCTGAAGAGGAATAATGGACCAGCAGGGATGAAATGCAATACAACCCGCCTCAAAGCCATTCATACACATCCAAACACACGCACACATTATCATTCACGTACACACTCGTACAAACTAACACATGGTGGCACGAGGCTTCACATCTCTGCCAAGTCCATCACAAAAAAACAACAAAACAAAACAAAACAACAAAATTATTCCCATTTATCCCCAGATTCCAAGCGCCAAAGCTTGCCAGGAAAGCTCATTAACCCTCCCTTCAAGAACCCTGAGACAAAAGAGGGGAAAACAAAACATAACTAATCAATGAGAACGCATCCATTGGGGGGGGGGGGCAACAACACGCATCCATTTGGATAACCTGAGAGGGCTAACAGCTTTTGCTTTAGTGTTGTGCTGGCTGGCTATGGGGCGGAGAAAGAAAGTTCATTAATTAAACAGGGCTAGGGGGAACAGATGGAATGGCTAGCTGGGTTCTAATCACTTAAAGCAGACAGACCGGTTTTTACACCCGGGCTACCAACAGCATCACCACACACACACGCACACACACATCAATCACGATGAACTTGCCTTCTCGTACTACTCGTCCAGTGGTGACACTGGGGTCAGGGGGTTCCGGCTGATTGACACAGACCTGTGACCTATTCGCATGATAGTTATAGGAGCATTTTTATTTTTGATGATATTTAGCAAAAGCGTCTGTAGAATTTTTTCTTGGTCTGGTCTTTCCAAGGCTTCAATCTTTATGAGTGATAACACCCAAACCAACACAGTCATTCCATCACATATTAGCAGTTAATTGGCATCATTACTCGCCATTAGGCACATGTTCAAGTGTATGCAAAATATATAAGAAAAACATGCTCTCCTCTTCGCCTGCTCAATCTGTGCTAATTCCCTCTATTGTGCCCTAAATGTGGAGAAAGAGAATACTTTCTCCAGTGGCAGCAGTAGGACACTACGGCTAAAACATTTTTAAAACAGAAACTATTGAGAATTAAATAAATATGATACATTTCTCTGGTCTCTTTAAGTCTCTTAGAGATGGCCCAACTACATGAACAGCTGTCACTAAGCTACAAAAAATATCAAAGTTAATATTCGATTCTGTATTTAATGCAGCGCTTGCTCTCCTATGCTTTCTGGACTTTAATTTTAAAATAAACTGTGCCAGCAGAAAAAGACAACCAATAATTATTAACTTCTAACACTGGTGATTCATTTTTTTGCGCTTTACAAGAAAATGTATTCCTTTTTTCTACTTTGGTGGCATATACCTTTGTAAATTAGGATTTTGTTTAAATTTATTCTATCCTTATGAATCTGTATATGTAATAAGTTCAACACGGCATTGGGATTTAGATACATAATATACAAATACAGAAAAATACTGATATGCCCTACACCGGAATGGAAAGATAATGTACTGTAGCTCTCATAGATGCAATTTGAATGAGATCCAATTGTGACATTTTGGGTTACGTGTTCCTTTTCAGACTGAGACATTAAAATGTACAATGATATTTTAATATCATTGATATAAAATATTGGTATAGGCCAAGCTGCTTCAAAAATATTTACACACTAGTGTTGGTGTTGTTTATGTCACTCTACCTGATACACTAAGCCTGAGTTGGGGATGGGAGAGAGTAGGCGATCCCACACAAAAACTGGCAGACTTCCTGGCTTTCACTTTGCCGCTCACAAATAGACAGATGTCAGACATGAAGGCATAACAGACGGAGAGAGAAGGGGAGGGGCATGAAGAGGAGGGAGGGGGGTTCAAGTTTAAAAATACACAGAGCATGACATTCTTTGGGTTACACTATAGGTTGTGCTGTCTCTTTAGTGCTAGTTCTAATGCCAATGAAAGTGCCTTCTTACTGTTTCATATTCTGTATAAATACGGGTTATTTTTGGGAACTTCAAGCTCCCTCAGAATATTGTTTACAGTTAATAATTAGAATGTAGGAAAATATACCAAAAAGTGGGGAAAACAATGACCCGGTTTTAGTAAAATTACACTTAAAAGAAGGTACTGCCATTACTAGAATCCTTATTTGTTGGAAAATGTTGCAGTGAAACAGTACACCAGAGGCACTACAAAATAAAAGCACAACAAACAAACAAACACACTGACAGGCACAACAGTTTGACACCAGCAGTGTGTGTACGCTACCCCAGGCGGGGCTCTGGGTCCATGCTGTTGACCGTCTGCTTCCATGCCTGCTCTACCTGTGTTTAAAAAGGGGCCGCCCCCGCGAAGCTCAGGCCTCAGAGTGCAGACTGGGCTGAGCGGGGCCCCCAGGGATTTCAGGGTGTGGGTGCTTCGCAGCGGACACCTTTTGTTACAGGCTGGGTGGCAAGAGGAGGAGGGACTGCTGCGGGAGGGGTGGGGTGTGGTGTTGTGTGTGAGTGGGGGGGAGAAAAAAAAATGAGTAATGCTATGAGTCATTCTGCATTAGCAGCAGGGGAGGGAGACAGGGAGAAGGGGGAGTGGGGAGTGGGTGAGAGGGGGGCAAAGGGAGAGAATACTTTTGCATGTTGTATGAAGCTAGACGCCATATGCCATCCGAGCTGGGCTGCCTCCTGAGTCAGGGCTCTTGGTTTGACAGGCCTGCGCTTGCCCCCTCCGCACCCCCGAAGTCACCCCCTTCTCCCCCAACTAACACCCTCCTCCCTCTAGGTCTTCCTAGGCTCCAGCTCCTTGCATTGGCTGTGCATGGACAGAGCTCTGTGTATTTGTGTGTGTGTGTGTGTGTGTGTGTGTTTGGGGGGGTACTCAGTGATCTGAACACATCGGACATTGTCGTGAGTCCCGGCAGGAACAGCTGGTCAGCTGGAGAGAGGGGTAGGGATAAGGAGGGGGGAAGAGATGGAAGGCAGTGCGGTACACTGATAATGGGATTAGGTTAAAACATTCAGTGGGGGAGAGAGACCCCTCCTCTCTCTGTAGCCTCCCAAATACTGCGTAAACTCTCAACCGCTCTATCAAAGCGAATGCCCAAACCCTCCTCGCCAGCTCCAAGCAGGGGAACCTCAGAACTGGCCCTTAAGCCAACCCCCAACTACCTACCCTCCCAGCAGCAGCCAACTGCCTCCACCTAAAAGGTTTGCGTCCAGTAGATAGACTACTGTGCTACAAGTCAAGATGATTTCTTCAGCATCCCTGTAAAAACTCAACTGTAAGTTACAAATGATCACAAAAATTGGTGGGATTTGTATGAGACTGTTTAGTTGGTCGGCCCTGTTTTCCATGAACAGGAAGTTGGCCAGTTATGCTCATATCAGCTCAGGTCACCATATAATGACTAGCTTGGCGTCTCACTGTGCCCAGTCAAGCACTGTGTTTCACAGTGATGTAGACTGCTGAGTATTATCCATGAGCCTGCCGACAGTTATGGCACAACAGCTGGCAAATTAGACCTATCAGCGATGCTAAATAATTCATGTGAGACAACACTAACGTGGCAGATCCTATTCATGGCACCCCATCATGCATGCAGATGTACTTTCATCTCTGCTAGGTGAGGAATCCTACAGTACACAAAAGAAAGTGTTGCCGTCGGACAAAGACACAGCAAGAGTGGGACAATAACTTGCTCGGAAGGGGTGTGAGAATATGTCATTGTCAATGCAGTGACTGTAATAATTATGTTGGCATCTGGAGGGTGCAGCGACGGCACACAAAGGAGTGCACATAGGATATGTTATCCATTATGTTTCCAGTATACATTCATTCAAATTATGTACATCATCTGTGGAACTGTAGATATGCTCATGTGAGCCTGTGGGGGGGGGGGGGGGGGGGGGGCACATGACGGACCCTCAGCAGCTTTCTGGGCTCCAATGAAAGGATCAAGCCCCCCTCTCTTTTGGTTGACACTGCACACAGACAGACACACACACACACACACACACACACACACACACACACACACAACCTAAAAGCCTGGCTTGCATGACTGGCGATGGGCAGAAACAGATTATGGTTATTGATCGCAGCCTGGAGATGAATCTGTGCGTGTGCGTGTTTACGTGTGTCTCAGAGCAGAGAATGGGGACTCCGGGCGGTGTGCAAAAGCTATTGATTCTGTCCAGTAGGAAGGCTATGTCTCTGAATCAAGGTCAGTTCCGCATTGTCTCACCTATTAAAAAACTTGCCGTCTCCCCAAAACACACACGCACACACGCGCACACACCCACAGACACACACAGAGTCTTTACCCTTAACAACACCCACATCGCAAAGAATGATAGATGGCACGTCAAACTCAAGTGCTTGTTGAAGAGAGAAATGAATCCCAGCCCCTGGATGAAGACATTATTCTACAGTGACAGTATGAAGGATCTTCATCATAGCGTAAATGACAGCAGATGGCAAGGCCGTCCAAGGCGGGGGTTCAGGTGACACAAACACACTCCTCATCTCTTTTGAGCCGATATGTCACAGACTTTGTGCGTGCACTGATAAACTCCATTAACAGAGGCACAAAATGACATTCACTTAGGCTACTCCGTTGCAAAGAAATCGGTAAAAACCACTGCGGTATGGATAAAAACTGAGGCTGTTTCAGATTGAACATTTTGCGGTCACATGTACTCAAAATGCAGCTGTTTAGTGTGGACTAGTTGCAGACAATATACTTAGAACACAAAGCCAGACCAGCTGCGTTTTCCATCAGGCACATAAATAATAGATGATACATTACGAGTTGTCTGTGAGAGGCCTGTGATATGATGTGCGCGAGGTCTCGGTAGTGTCTTGACAGGAGAAACTGACAAATACTAACTGACACTGAAATCTGGCCAGTGTGCACGGAAAACAATGCAATGACACAGATTTCACAAATCTTCACAAGGCAGCGCAGGGGAGACGGAGGATGCGATGGGGAGAGAGACAGCGAGACAGTGACAGGAAAGTATCCATCTGAAAAACACTCCTCAAGCTTATCTGTGTGTGTGTGTGATTTCTAAACAATGTTGCTGGAGGTCATTTTTCAATATCAAATCCTATTAGCCTGAGAGATCCTATGAGCGCTGCAGTTGACTGCTGGAGTCCTCTCAAGGCTTGTGACGGAGCGGGAGAGGGGGCTGCTGTGCCATAGTGGCCTTTTATCTGGACACACAGGGGTCATATAGCTTCTCTTTGAAGAAATATTCAACTAATTACCTTGGAGAGTGGCCTCACAGGCAGAGAGCAGACTGTGGATTGTTAAGGCATTGTGAAAGGGGTAAACTAAGGATGAGGATTTTTCATCTTGCACAATAAAAACACATCCAAGAGGAAGTCATTGTTCCAGTCCGAGAAAGATAAAGAGCCACATATCCAGAGAAGATGGAAGAATGACGACCAGAGGGGGGAAAAGTGCAAAGAGGCTGGAATAATACGACGACAAATCCGCTGATGAAACAAGTAGCTGCACCTGCCACTCAAGACTGTTTTGTTCATGGTTCATGCCATTGCTGGACATTGTGTCAGTCAGGACGTTCTGTGATACCAGTTCTCTAAAAATCTAAAAAGCATCTAATCAAACATCCAACATTGTGGTCATTTATTTGGTCGAGCATTGCCTCTGTCCTGACAATCCCCTCTAGCTAGGCAGACAAACAGCAGACAAACAGACACGCAGATACTTATGCTGGCAGTGCGCTTTGCCTGGCACATTCACTCATCTCCTCTCTTGGAGTGTGTGAGGCCTGGCAACCCATCAGTGCCAGAACTCCAGAGGCAGGGCTTATCTCCTCTCATAGATCATGCCTTTGTCCTGGTCTCCTCCTCTGCTAAGGAATGCCAGGTAAGGCTTTGTAGCCCAGCACAGGCCTGGTACTGTCACACCCACCCCACACCCCCACCCCCTGAAGGAGGCAGGCAGGCCTATGGCTGGCCCCCCCTCTGGCACTGAGAGTCACACTGGGCTAATTCACTTGGCGTTGGGTAACAGACATCTGTCACTCAGGATGCCCCCGGGGACACACAGACAAGGCCTGATATAGGGGTGGGGGGCCTGGGGATGTGATGCACTGTGAAACACATACAGGGGGACACATACTTACACATGCTCAACTGTAAAAAAAAAACAACATTCACACGGTGTGTTGTGGAATAATTAAGCATGCAGGATTCTTTGTTGTAAGAACCTCGGATACAAGAACAGCAACAACTTCAAAAAGTGAATGTCCTAAAACAATAGATATTTGTCTTCCATCTAAATGAAACCTCCTGAGGGGAGGTTTCTATAGCAACCGCCAGAGGGGCAGCGTGGTTCTGGTGAGGCGGTGCTGTACATGCTGTCCGAGGAGGATCAGGGCGTTAGGGGGGATCAGATTTCCCCCTCCAGGGCCCATCCTGACTCTGCCCCCCCCCCCCCCCCCCATATCACCCCCCAACTCTTTGCTGCTGGCATTCACATGCTAATTCATCTCCATTGGTGATTACACTGCCTTTAAACCAACTGACAACTACAGCTGGAGTCAGGCTCTTAACGGCACAGTGTTGGATGGGTGGAGGGATGAGAGCGAGTGTGTTTGTTTGTGTGTGCGTGCGCCTGTATGCACTTGTATGCATTTGTATGCACTTGTTAATGGTGCTCTTATTTTGGATCTCCTTGAGCTCCATAAAACGGCCGTGATGGATGATGACACATTATCTGTGCTCCTACCCAAAACAGCCTCACAAAACTACCCATGCTGCTCCAGGCTGTGAAACAGTCCCAGCCTAATAGCTGTATGTAAATCAGCCAGCGCATAAAAATCAGTGTCAGCATTCAGCTGTGTACGTTGGCTGACGTGACAAGCACACCACATGTCTCAATGAATTTACCCAAAGGGGGCTGCTGGTGGTGCTGAAAATTTATGCTCAGTGGTGTTATGCATCTAATGAAATCATCAAAAAAATACTGCTAAATGTGTGCTCATAACACTAATGGTCTCGGCTGTACGTGTAATAAACGGCTGATCGTTTTAAATTGTTGCATCCTTCTGATGAGCCAGCTCTGTATGGGATGGTGAACAGTAAATGAAGCAGAAGGCACGAGGAGTAAAGGATACAAGCTCTGGTAGAGAGTCAGGCGGGACTTGACGGCTCTGCTGGCGTTGATACAGGTGGCCCGCACCAAGCTTGGCAGCAGCTTCCCATTGATGATGGCGCCATTAAACAGAGGCCCAAAAAATGGAACCTGAGAAAGTTAAAAAAAAAATTAAAAAGAAGAGAAAATTAGGTATTAAAACATCCACAATGACCGTTTCCAGTTATTTTTAGGCATTTGCTTAAAAAGGAATGATTGGCTCAAAATCTTTTTGTTCTTCTTAGCCGTTTCTCCATCTGTTTGGGGCAAGGTTCAAGTTGAAATTGGATTTTACCTAACTTTGCATGACAACCATACATATCTAATGTGAATCAATGTTAGGTAAATGAAATTAAAATGACAATCAATACGAAACAATGCCCTCATATTGAGCTACCGAACAAACACAAAGGGCCAATATCCATGTTGGCGACAGCGTGTGAGTGTGTGTGGGGGTACACGCGTCTGTTCATGCATATTGGAAGGGGGCCCTTAATCACTGAAGCTCAATGGTCGTTGACCTGGAAGTTGACGCGAATGTCAAAGTCGCTCCTGCTGTCTTCAACTTGGCAGTTCCGTGAGTATAATAACCAGTCAAATTAAACAATAAATGGATTTTAACCGGGAATGATACAGATCAATTAACTTAATCACGTTACAACACTGAAGTCACACTGTTTAGACGAGTATCAGAAACCTGAGTAAATAACTGAACATTCATGTGAAAAATGAAATACACACCACGGAAATAGTGAACTATTTCAACATATTTGAATACCAAACATTTGATCCTGTTTGGAAGAATGCCCATTAATAAAGGTGATATATGCAAAAATTAAACTCATAAAATTGAAATCTGAAGTCATAGTGTATAATGACAAAAAACACAGGTCAGTCACATGGAAAAACTAAGAACATCCCACACACAATTATCACACCTTCAAATCTGTTAAATTTGAATCATATGTTCCAGATTAGGTGCCAATGATAAGAACCTCCTTGGGGACAGCAGGTGGAACCTGTCTCATTTAAAACTCTGACATCTAGGGTCTGCTGTCCTCTTTGCTGTTTCAGTGTGTGGTGTAATTGGGTCAACGTATAAAGAAAACTCTGTGGATACCTTTGTCTCCGACTACCCCCAAATTGAATAACTGGACCTTGCCAGTAATTTTCAAGACTGTGTCTGCAATCATTTGACCTGGATGGATAGCGTGCCAGGAAAAAGCCGTTGCTGTCCAATACAAACATTAGACCCAGACTAAAGCTCACCAATGAACATATAGGCAAAGACCAGGTTTTTAAGAATAATATGTTCCTGGAAGCATATCAAAGATACAGTTGTTAGGCCAAAGTAACAGTAGAAAGTATTTGGTACAGAAGAAAGACAGCTTTCCAGGACAAGTGAAACACGGTGGTGGAAATGTTATGGTATGGGTTTGCCCTCTTTAGGGACGAGGCAGGAAACGGAGAAACAGGAAATGCATACATCAAAACACTTAACCTCTCGCAACTGAAGGGGTTTTGCACGAAAGAATGGTTAAAAACTCCAGCAAGTCAATGTTAGGGACTACTGGATATTTTGGCAAAATGCCAGAAAGAATCATTCCTGCTTAAGAGGGCAATGCTGGCTTCTCAGGCCAAGGATGTACATATTATATTTATTGATAATCTTGATGAAAAACTAATTGGAAAACAAAAAATATCTAATTTTCAGTATATCACCTATATCTGTAGGCACTGTTTCAAAGAGGATCAAATGTTTGCTTGTTGAAATATTTTAATAGTTTAAGCTTGATTATGCATATTTACTAATTTCTGAACCATCTGCAGCAACGAAAGTATTCAAACTTCATGCGTATTTTATAGTAAGTAGGTTGTGATACTTGTCTTGTCAGAGTTAAAGTGAACACAGTGCACAAGTGATGTCTCTTATAGGGTACAGTAAGAATTACAAATGAGCAGGTACATTTTGATCCTCACAGAGATGAAAGTAACTGGTTACTATGATAATTAAACTGATTAAACTTTGTCTGTAGAAGAGTACTTATAGATAAATATATATATTAATATTTAAAATATTGAAATGCAGGTGGGTGAACAAATAACTGATTATCAAATATGGTAAGCACTGTAGTGACACTACAGCCATTACTTCAGAGAGCTCACCGGTCCTCTGGGGTCCTTTGTTGCCATCGCTTGGACTGTCCTAAAAAAGGTGAGCTGAGACACTATTGTATCCTGCATTACATTATGCATTTCTGAGTAATCTCTCTAAAAATGACTTGTTTGAAAGATAATTCCTGTCTTAAAAGAGAGGAATACAAAACAGATTATATTATAGAAAATGTTTTTCCTCTGAAGGAATGAATCTCAGATGAAGAAATGTCTCCATCTTAAGTGCACCATGTGTGTGCAGTACTACGGAGTATCTAAGATGAAAGCCAGCCGAGACAGGCTAGTAACCATCTCTGAAAGCACATACCCACAGTGTGGGTAATAATGGACTGCCAGAGTAAGAGCCTTCAGACAGACACCGCAGCAGGAGAAAGAACCTTCAAAAACCTACAGCAAAGTCCGAGCACAGAGGGACACAAGGGACTGCTTTAACCCATGAACATTTTTCATCAACTGAAAAAAAAACATGTTCGATGACAAGCATTAAAAAATTACTTCCCACGTCCACTATTGTGTACTGTTAACAACGATCTTAGCTAAATTCTCAGATGGCAGCGCGTTACCTGTGGTTTCTTCATGATCTGGATGAAATACATGTGGTTCTTCATTGGGTAGATGACAATCAGCACGTCTCCAAAGTCGGTTGGGATGATGCCGCGCCGGTAGTCCCTGCTGTGCTCCGACCACACTATGTGTACCTCGTCGTTTCCCAGGTGACGCAGCTGTCGAACAAACAAAATCTGTCTAATCAAGTGCCTGGCACAAGTGCACGTAATTTTTTTCATCGATAAGGTGATAATGACAGGAACCCAAATTCATCGTGAGATTAGGGTTGTGAAGGGGTTAATCCAGTTGGCACCTTGTGACCTCTAGGAGTGAACCGAGGAGATTAATTATAATATTTACTACTAGCAGGTCAGCAGAGGCTCCATAAGTAATATGCCATAACTGGCTTGATTATTTGATGATTTATTCCATGGTAAGCACTGCTGTACATTATGTATACTAAAGATGAAACATAAATGCGGCAGGTGGAAGAGCAAGGTGAATGCTAACAGCACAATCGGAAGCAGTATTTAAAACAATGGTTTAAAAAGGGGCCTGGGACCTGGTTGACTCTTTTTTTATAGTTTTTTTCATTACAAATTCAAATTGCAAACACAAAATGTACAAAGTGGCGCATTTTAAAACCAAATAATACAAATCCAATTAACTTTCTCCATCAGAGATAAAATTGCTTCCAATTTCCACTCTATTCACAAACACAAATGAAACTGGGCAGGACAAGAAGACACACTTAAATGACGGGAAATTGACTGATGCTAGCTTGAAATAGGCAAACAGCTTTCCCCCCTTTCCAAAGTGAAATAGGTGGATACAACTACTTTATATTCTCTGGCAAACTGCTGATCACTTATTAGCTGCGAGTCCAGTGATGTTGAATGAAGCTGTCCTTTCCCTTTCTGGGGTATCATGGACAATGAAAAGTGAGCCTCTACTCAGAAGAAAACATCTGCCAATGTACTGTGGGCCTAATGAGCTATTAGGAAACATGCCCTCGCCACCAAAAATGCAATTAGCACATTCTATTATAAGCCCTTAATTATGGTAATACGGTAATCTTAAACAAATCCACGGCATGCTGATTACTGGAGCTCGCCAGTTCAGTCTGTCTGTCCAAGGATCAGCAGGTACCAGCCAGGTCAGTCACTGGGACAATTTCAGAGAAAATGTTGAATATGCATTTGCTGCAGACAATCAAGACCGGGATGTTAATTTGGGTTAAGATATTAGCATTTGGATGAACAGAATTACAAGTTTAATGAGGATGCTTACGCTCCAGTCGATCATCTTCTGCACCACTCTATTTATCCCCCTGTTAATCACATCCAAATGTTTGAGACTTCTTTAATAAAATGTGATTCAAGTCAAAGGCTCTTGTCCAATTAGCCCTCTTTGACCTCCCAACCAGCCAATGGGCACCACACCCATGCAGACCGCAAACCAGAGAACCCCAGAACACAAGAGGCTCCTTAGAAAAACAACCTGCAGCAGCGCGATTGGGCTGCAGTGCCTGAGGGTAAACTAAAGCGTACCCGTCTATCTCCCTCTCTTTCTCAAACACACACATGCACATTTGCACATACGCACGAACACACACACACACACACGCACACGCACACGCACACACACATGCACACTACATGGCCTGACCCCAACCCTGCAGGTCATTTCTATAACCGTATTACTGAAGCCAGCTGCTACTGCTGCAGCCTGCTCTGGCCGAAAACCCACAATTGGATTGAGGAATTCATGGTTTTTCCCTCTTTTCTTTTTGGTTTATCTGTTCCCCCCCCTTCCATCAGCTTCAAACAGGCAATCTGCCCAGTGAGAGTCCTCCCACCCCCCACCACAGTACGCCTCTACGGTCAGAGGCAGTAAAGTGGGTGACTGTTGGACTAAAAGTGTTATTTTTAAATTGATAGGGAAACGTCCTCCTTGAAGACAGACAAATCCTGTTTCACATTCGAAATTTTTCATACCTCTTTCTCTTCCCTCTGCCCCCACCTGCCCTCCCATCTTTTTCCGAAGCAGCCGTGCATGCAGCCAGCCAGCCTGCCAATTTCTGCTGGGCCTGTGGCTGGTGTGGAGATCCGTGTAAGGAGAGCTAGGGCAATTACAGAAGTTCCAGAGTGAAATGAATGGAAGTGGAGTGGCAGCACACGCCGCTCTGGGCAGGGCCACCCCCCCAGCGCCTCACTCTGGCCAGCCAAAGTCAAAATCTTTACTCAGTGTCACCAATTTTTTACAGTCACTAAGCACAGGTCCAGGATGGGTTTGGAACAAGTAGGGGGATTTGTGAAAAGGAGAGGGGGTCTGTCTGTCTGTGGAGGACTGGAGTGGGGTTGGATATGAGGAGAGCCTGATGAATTTCCCTTCTCAGCAGGGTACTGTATGAGAAGATTGGCAGCACGGGCAGGGGCCTTGCGGCTCATTTCTTCTTGCTAACTGCTACTGGTGCACTGCAGCTCAGAAACCCAGTGCAGAACCCAATCGATCGCTCCTGTGGCGGCAGCAGGAATTGGATAAAAGGATCCTGCCGGCATCCGGCCGGCGCCTGCCCTAGCAGGGAGAGCTAATGGCTGAATCCAGGCCCTAGTCACAGCACATGGGGAGGGGGGCAGGGGCTAGCTGAATCACAGTCATTACCGCAGCGGCACATGCCCTCTCTTCACTCATGCGCCTGTTACTCTCTACTCCTCAGGCCTGCCCGGCCAGGGTCACTAATCAATGCCCGCACTCAGGAGTCACACCTCCTGATCACAGCTTAACACAGAGCTGAAGGCTACAACAACATACTGCGATGGGCGGGAAGGACTGTGTAGCCATTTCACTGCATCAAACGGGCAAAGCAGCATTTCCTCATATTGCTGAACGTGCTCTCAATTTGAGGAGTGCAATCAATACATTACATATTGTAAGATATATACATATAAGCAGGGGTTGTTTAAAAGAGATCTATTCTATCACAACAAAACGTTTTACCTTTTTAGTGAGGCAGTCACCAGAATCAGACGGCATACGCGTGGAGACGTGGAAGATGGCTTCCACAGTGGAGGTAGCATAGTAAGGAGCTGTTACACCTGTGCTGCCATTCCTCTGGAGGCCGCCCATGAAGCCACAGTGTGTGGCCAGGTCCACCTGGTGAATACAGATACAATTTAATGTTACGAGTGTGCCTGTGTATCCACGCGTGCATATTTAGGCTATATCTGTGGCTCCATTATGTCGACTTGAATGCACCTCCCATCCCAGTCCCGATACAAAGTCTTCATAGGCCTGGCTGCCTGCGCTGTTGGACAGGATAGAGCACTTGTCTTCTTGTCCCTCTCCAATGTAGAACACAGCAATCTTGTGCGTCTCTCGGCTACAGGACAAAGTACATAGTAGGAAAAATTAAAAGTACAACCTCAACAGCCACTTTTAAGAGACTCAAAAGAACTTTCCTCACTAATTAAGCCACTTCTGACTCAAAACACGACACCTTGCTTATCAAGGTAAAGCGTGTGTCTAGATTTAATTAAATCATTGAATAAAACAAGGAGAGCAGAATGGTGAAAACGACAAGTTTGTCTGCAAAATATTTCGCCTATCTGTTCAACTCTAACACAGTTTTAAAAAAAGATTGGCAGCAAAGCCCCATCCTCTACTTTCTCTCTTCTCTTCTTGCTGGAGTCGATTTAGCATTTTTGTGGACAGGTTGTTATTGCCGATCCAGGTCCGGCCATCTGGGAGAATGAGTTGTTATCCTGGGGGCATTCTTTAATAAGCAATGTGTGGAATACTTATTGACTGATGAACCAGAGTTAATTTCACCTGTGTAGGGGCAGTTTTACCACTGGGCATTCATTGGTATCTAATTTCTACAGTGAAATGAAAGAAATCATAAAGTACATTTTTATGATATAACTTAAAATAGCTTTACCATTGCCGGGAATCCAAGTTCTTCAGTTCTCTTAAGAGCTTTGAATTTTTCTTCAGCAAGTGGAAACTTTTCCTGTTAAAAAAAAAATTGATTAGGCGTATTATTTTCAGTGCTGTCATATTTTTTTAAAGTATAATTTTCTAGCTAATGCAATGTTTTCAACTTGCACTCAAGATCACCAAAGTAAAAAAAAAGAATTAAAAGCCACAGGTGCAAACAGCAATCTCCTACTACCTGTGTGCATGTTGCACCATCACCATTAAGAGGTGTAAGCTTTTAATTTGCAGGGGAAACGCTGCAAAGATGTGGCTCTGTACAGAACACCTTAGTGAAAACAGCTGGACACTTCAACCTGTGGAGAGGAGATTAAGACACTGCGGCGAGCTTTTATCTTTGCTTTTTCTCTCTTTGAGTAACGAGCCCACAGCTGAGTTACTCGGAGAATGAAGTAAGCAACCTTGGCACAAAAATAACGTAAGACTGCAGAGTTATTGTTAACTCAATTGTGTTTTTTTTTGCTTTTCTCTCTGACTGACAACATTTAAGATTTATTTTGAAGACTGAATGATTAAGAACTACAATGAGGGAAAGAGGCAACAGAACCCTGAATGATTTCTACTGCTGTCCCAATTTCCACACATCAATTTTCGATTGGCAGTTTACCTGCGGTCCCAGGAGTTCATGCCGAGGTCGTTAAGCAGCAGCCGGCAGAAATAGAAAGGAGCTTTTGGTTCCTGGTGTGATGGTTCACTCTGGCAGGCGGCCCGAAAGCTCACATCAGCATCCCAACTCCTCACTTGCTCCTCCTCCTGCTGGGTCTGACAGAGGATGGCCTCCAGAATGGCGCTCTCTTGCTCTATGTTCATGCCACGGGGTGAGGGGGCTGGCTGGTTAAGTTGGAGTGGTGACTGGGGCAGGCATTCTGGGCTGCTGTGGCCGAGGTCTTCCAACAGCGTATCGAGGACATCGACTTCCTCCTCCTCACAACAGCCAGAGAGGGAGTCCGAGATTGAACAATGCTTTTTGTGCGGCCCCTTAGTTGGAGAGTGGGTCTGGTTTCTACTGTGAGCGACGGGTTCGGTGTTAGAAAGAGGGTGGTCAACGGCATCAAAAACTCCCATGTCAACGGGGTCTTCTTGGGTGGTGCAATAGAGGATTGCGCCATCCCACGAGTATTTGCCAGAGATGTCCCGGACGATGACTCGCACTTGGGAAGAAGGATGTCGGGGTTGGCCCACGGTGGGTGTCTCAGCGGGGATCTGCAGGTAGGACACGAGCGTGCTATCGTTGAAGACAAACAGCTGCAGATTTGGGCTTTTGAAGACCTCTGAGGACAGCTCCGACGACTCCACATACGGGTTGTCATGATTTTCGCTCACTAGGCTGTGGAGAAGGGCCGGGCCACCGCTCAGAGGATGGTGACCCAGATGGTTCACCAGGTGTGTCATGATCATCCGCGCCGTCAGGGGTATCAGCTCCATGTTCCGACGTCGCTTTTCTGGAGAAAGATAAAAACACTGAGACCACCTCTACAGAAAAGTACACATGAGAAGTGTAAAACGTGATGAATGGTTGAAGTTACTAATGAATAAAGTTGCACAAGGTATCTTTTATAATATGTCCAACACGGACTTTGTTAACCCTACTTCAAAAGCATCCTATTTGTGTGTAGACATGCTATCATCTCTATTAGCTCCTTTTACACAAAGCCAAATCTCATTAATGAATACTAACAGCGGTACAGTATTCATTTCTCACAATGGCTTAGCCAGCACACCTCTAAGTAGGTAGCATCTAATCACGAGAGACAACTTTGAAAAGCCCATTGAGTCGTTTTACCATGAACAAGTGCTGGGTTGGCTGAGCGCTAATAAGAACCACCATCTTCAGAGGCTGCTGAATAGATCTACTTAGTGAATTGCATTTATGTAAATGCACAGGTTTGTACTCCCATGTGAAAGGCATGCCATGCTTTATTCTGCAGGGATATGAGGAAAAACAAGAAGATGCACTCTTGCATTGGGACAATGCTATCAATACCATCATCCACCATCAAAGTGGAGAAAGCTCTTTAGAAAGCAGGCCAAGCTGCATTAGAGATGTGCTGGCCCTTTGATGTGACTTGATCAATATGAGGTGTGGGCATGAATATAACTAGGCCGGCGCTCTTTGGTTTGTCCTTTTAATAGTGTTGTGTTATTTTTACTAAGACTCGGTGCAGCTGTGCAACAAAAAGCAGATGTGTGGTGAAATTTTTCAGGCAAATGCTACTGTTAAAAAATCGTACATTGTTTCAGTAGACATGTGTGCCGTGTGTTTGGACTCTAAGGACTTTTCAGAAGTTGAGGACATGAGAGAGAGAGAGAGAGAGAGAGAGAGAGAGAGAGAGAGAGAGAGAGAAATACATTGCCTAATGGAATCACAAGGTCACAAAAAAGGGAAAAAAAAAAATCAAATTTTTATCAAAACCCCATAATGGGTCTTCTCTCTAGGGCTGAGCACTAATGCGAACATTCCATTCCCTGTGCCGGTTGATTTCCTTTTCATACTTTTAATAAGATATTGACATTTAATGGACAGGCTCCAAATGGATGTTCTACTTAGAGTTTGCTTTTACCTTTAATCTTTTGGAGATTTTTTTTTTTTTTTTAGAACATATGCCTCTGTGGTCTGTTAGAAGTATAGTGTGTAGCTGAAATGAAGTAGTGTGATCGGCTGAACCCGTACATACAGGCACGTGTAATCTTACACACAGCAGGTATTAAAAAGACTCCAGGCCACAGATATAGATGCAGCGGTGACACGCCCGTGTTCCTTTACCTTCAGCTACGGTGAGCAGGTTGCCGAAGTCAGTAGTGGTTGACTGGGAGGGCGGCGGCTCGAAGCTCTTAACCTGACCCAACATGAGGTCGTAGTCAGAGGACAAGTCTGACAGGCTGAGGAGGTAGTGGCTCTGTTGGGTGTGCAGGTTGGAGCCGGACACACAGCAGTGCAGCACCTGAGGGACGGGAGAAAAATGGGAGGACATGGTGATTATGTCCTGATGAAGTGTGTCTGGCTAATGATTCTACTGTATGACAGTGAGAGGCACTTTGATGACTACACAAGCGACACTGATGTGTAGAGACACCGTCCTATTAGATATCCTGCAGGCCTGTTTCAGACGGACATGATCCAGGGACATTTGGAAGAGGCATGTACGGTCCATTTACATCATAAGGGAATGGTGGCAGGGAGGGAGCGTAGGAGAGAAAAGAGGGTCTTTATTGCCACTAATCCATTTCTCCTGTGATGTGTGAGTGTATCGATCTACATAACAGATGGCAGAGCATCCGTTGGCAGGGCTAGATAAGGCGCACTGGGGCAGTTGATTACAGCCATTGGACAGGTTTACACTGTTTGATTTAATTAAGACTTTATCCTGGTGCTCAGCTCCCACCACAGACGTGTGCTCAGCCACATGTATACATGCGCACAAATACAAACACACCTGTAAACTGTATGATCTGTGTGGAGATAGAGGCGCTGCATATGAGGGGGTACAACATATGCCTAATGTATGCAAATGAGGGGGGCCTCTCATTCAGAGTGGAGCAACTTGGGTAAAGCCATGCAAAGGCTAATCCCATTCAGTGCACACATACGCTCACACTTGGCTGAGAGAACGCTCATAGAGGCAGGCTGGGCCCTGCCATCTGAAACAGTATTGTGTAGGGCAATGTAGACAGTATGTGGATAATTCCGCTGAGCAGACCTCTGGGTGCATTGGGGGGTGGTGGGGGGGGACTGAAGGCTTGATGCTGAAAAGACCTGAACCAAACAGCTGCTACACCAAAGCCCCAAAGAGCTTCCTCTGCAGAGAGGAGGAGAGACAGAGAGGGAGGGGAAAAACCCACGGCTGTGCCTGACAACTAAGTGGCTGCAATTCGCATAGCAACAGTTCCTGGAAGGAAACTCACGGTGAAACAAGCACACCGTAGTTAGAGGGGCGCATACTGTATGGATACATGAGAATGTCTATTTACACACACAAATCAAATAACACAAACGCAAACAGAGGCACACGCGCGCACGCACACACGGTGGTGCAGCTGGCTGCAGAGGCAGGCAGAGAGAGAGCAGATGGAAAAGCTTGAGCACAACTCCAGTGAACCAATGAGGTCTAGTGCAGCGATACTTTGTATGGTGATCTGCTGTTCGTCGCCAGAAAATACTTTTTTCACCTTTCCCTCAAAGACAGTGACAACCGTATGGTTGGATGGACACAAGTTCTGGGCTTGTGTTTAATACCTATTTTCTTTTTGTGTTTTCTGTAGGAGAAGTTTTTCTCTACTTGGGAAAGAGAAATAATTAACAGCCAACATGTCTGTGGAAATATATTCCTTTTGGTTATGATATTACATTAATAATGCCACATCATGTGATCCCTTGCTCAATATGTGGTTTCAAATGAAACCCAGAGGTGCCTTGCCTTCACTGTGTGCTGATAGACAACCAATCATGCCTAATTGTCTTTGCTTTCATGGCAGCTGCAGTCGCTCTCATATTAAGACATATTCCATTCAAATCTCCAGGACAAGCGTTTATAGCCCGAGCTTATCAAGTGGACAAAGGGTCCTGTTTGAATAATTGGACCATTTCTTATCAGGGGTGACATCCTTACAAAGATCTGCCGTTGACCGCATCTGCCCAGACAGGAGGGAATGAATAATGCCTCATTCATTTGTGCCTAAAGCTTGGTCCTCATTCTCCGGGTCAGACCATAAAATAAAGGGTTAGGGAGACCAATGGAGAGAAATGGATTGAATATGGAATATTTGGCCTGTTTTAAACAACTGGAGTACACCCGACTACAAAGCAAGTTGTCAGGATTTCCTGCATATGACGAATGCCAACTGCATGGATCAGTGTTAGCGGGGTCTTCTATGCTGTTGAGCCGCTATAGTGTTAAATGAAGCATAGCCGTGAGGTCACAGTGGAGCTGAGCCTAATTAAAGTGGCAAGCTCATGTGGTGGGGAGGGGGTGGAGATGTCAAAGCTGAAGTTGTTGCGTCTGTGGGCAAAAGCCCATGGATATTTCAAACATTGGACAGCAGTCAGTAGTACAATGTGGGCCTCCTTCAGGTCTGTTTATTTGTTGTCATCCAAACTCCCAGCTACCCACCCTGTAGATGTAGTCCAGCAGTGGAGCCTTGTGGGATGTGCGATCGTCCACTGAAGGCATGGTGACTGGTTCCAGCAGGAGACTCAAGGGAACGGCCATGCACCAGTCTAACAGGCAAAGCAGCAGCGACACCATCAACTGTGGAGGTAAGAGAAGAGTTTAGTTGACCGACAACAAAACAAAACGTTCATATCAATACATCAAAAAAGAGAGGGACTGCTCCAGAGACACAGCAGGCGACAGGCGAGAGCCACAGAGACAGGAAATGCGGAGATGGGGAGAGGTAAAGAGGAGAAAAGGAGAGAACAAAGCACTTCAGTTGATACATTCCTCTGCAAATGCACCATTCCAACATGATAGATCAAGGGCCTTTAGATCTGAGCCATTTCATGTCCCCTCCTTTCCAACATGTACCTTTTTGTCCGCTTCCACCGTTGAGTGCTCTGCGCTCGGCAACAAAAAGGCTATTGTGGCCACAAAGATCTGTGTTGGGAGAAAACAAGGGGAAAGATAATTGGATGACACACTCCTCCTATTCATCAGCTGATTCAGGGCTGTGTGCTAAAATGGATTGTAATGCCACAGGATGAAGAGTATGCATTTGCACGAGAAATACTAACACTTGCATTTAAAAGTTAGAGTGACTTGACATGAATTTGTCATCGCAAGATAAGAATTTCTATTTGCCTTTGTATTCTCAAAGGCCACTAATGGGTCCTGGAAGCATAACTGCGTGTGTGCAGGTGTGAGTGCGTGAATGTTACCTCAATGATTTTCTTGGGCAGAGTGGACTCCAACCTCTTCAGGTGTTCCCAGTGAGAAATGAGCAGCTGGAACACGTCACAGGCTACTTGTGCCACGGCTTTGTTCCCAAACTGGACAAACAAACATGAGAACAGGACATGGACTGGTTGGCAAAACAGAAGCAGCAAGAGGATAGGCCAAAAATGCAGATATTAAACCAGTATGTTTCTATCATAAATGTAAATTTTGCATTTATGCTGGCAAAACAACAGTCCACTGGAAAGACCGTTATGGTTACTTGCTGAGGGAAAATACCGATAACCTTTTTGTGTACACTGGCTTGATTTCTTGCTTGTTTCACTAATAATGTAATTTTTCCTATTTCCCAAATGAAATTGCTATTGCATAGAGAAATCCAAAGATTAGAAGCAAATCTGTTTTTTGTTTTTTTTGCTTATTTAAATGCAACCACATTTGTGCTTGCTGGCAAAGGATTTTCTATATAAACAAGGTGAAAACGTAACAACAAAGCATGACAAATATACACAATATGCCCATCTCAAACTTAGATTGAAACATTTCCAAACTTAATTTATGCACATAAGCACAAACACTAAATACATACAAAGTATGTACTTCTTGACTATATTGTATGTTCAGAACATTTATTACTTCCTAATTCACAGAATTTAAAGTTTTTAAGTTCATCTTTGTGAGGATTGTTTCTTTCCGACACTTTCCCCTGATGGATTTAGGTCAAATTAGTAACTAAATCCTAAAACGGCAAAGGGAAATTGCTGGTCGAGATGTGGAGCCAAGTTTAGCCATATACTGTGATAAAATTCTGCAAATTCACCTTAAATTTAGCTTTTCACTTACTGTGCAGATAATCAGCATAATTTCATTTCCACTTCAAACCATGGCTCATTTTCTCCAGACTCATTGGAGTAAAGAATTGAGGTAGTAACAATTCTCTTTCAAATGTTGATTTCTCCAGTGATTTGAAATTCTTTGTGGGGAAATAGAATTTCCCATTTCTTCCAGCTGAATGCCTCTCAACATGTAACAAGGGCAGACAATGTGGGGAGTGCAGAAATGGCCAAACACAAAAAGGGGCCCTGAGAGTTCAGCACCTGCTTTTAGAAAAAGAGACTCTCAGTGCCACTCTTCCCCCGAGATCCCCCACCCTGCCTATACCCTCTATTTTGGAGCTGGCTGTGTCTGTGTGTCAAGTTGTACAGGGGAGTGATTACTGCTCCATTAGAGAAAGGGGGGTTTGCTGGAGCAGGAAGCTGGGAGATGTAGCTGCTTAAATTGGCCAACATCTACTGAGAGCGAGCCGCCTGGAAATTACGCCACCGCCCCAAACCCTTTTCCATGAGAGAAAAAAACAAAACAACAACAACAAAAAAACAAAACAGCCTCCAATGGTTCTCTGCATCTCTTCACTCGGGGAGAAAAGAGGGCTCTTCCAAAATATACCCATGAGTCACATCACTGAACTCGTTTTATTCTCATGCTTTTCCTCTCCTCGCAATGTAGACATTGTTTTGCAGAGCTTTCATGTAATCAACTGTCATTTTTGTTATAGCTGAACACAATAGGGCTTTCTGCTGTAAACAAAACAAAACACAAAGACTGCAATGACATCCAGCCTTTTATTCCTCTATTATTTAAAGATGGTCAACACAGCCCATGATGCACGTATCATATTGTACATATACATTATCAACTGTATATGTGAACTAATATGATGTGATGGAGCTTCCTTGACTCAGAAAGCCACTGACCTTTAGTGTTACTCCCAAGACATTGATGGCATCTTTAACTTGGACGTGGATGTTTTTTTGCATGAGCTCCTCACACACCCACAGGCCCAGACTGCACACAGCAATGCACCTGAATGACAGTAGCAGAGTACAGGTTTATGCCAATTTAAAAAATTTGAATAGTACAAAAATAAGACTTGCCAATGTTGCTAATCATACCTGGCCCCTTCACAGTGTTCCTTTGTTGCTGTTTCTAGCAGGATGTTGACCAGATAATCCTAATCGACAAAGAAAACACAATGTAGACAATCCACTTACAAATCGGAGCCATCGTTATAACATTTTTCATGGTGACCGTTTACCTTGATGTCCTCATTGCCCACAAGAATTTCCTCAGAGCCAGGCACGTGTTGCAATACAGGAATCTGGAGGTAAAGGTTGGGGAGACACACCAAAGAGCCCAGGACAGTTTGAGCCTCCATCCTCGGAGCCTGGTATAGAGATGAGAAGAAAAAAAACAACATGCTATCATTAACTCACTAAAGCTTCATGAAAACAACCCCCTTCCAGGAAACAAAGCATGCTATCCAGGGAAAAATGATTAGAGAGATGCAGGAGGTATTAATTTAGTCTTTATTCATGATTCTGCTGTACAGCAGAATCTCTTGACACACGGTAGGCACTGGACAACAAAACGACTAATTTAATGCCATGTACGATGCAGCTCTGAAGCAGATGCACATGTTCCCTGCACCTGATGAGTTGCTGTACAGATAATGAATGGGGGATGTGAAATTATCTTGTAACCAAAACAATAAGCGACAGGGTATATTAATGTCCCTGAAGTGTCATATGATTTAAAGAACTTACAGACAGTTGAGTCAAGATTAATCTGCCAATGTTTTAGGTTTAAAACTGTGCACAAGGCCTTAAAATAAAGTGAGAGGTTCTCTTATCGGTCCATCAGCATGGTCTGATGATTGTTCCAAATCAGTTCACAGTCCTACTAAATGTGTGTTGATGTGAATGTACATCAGCACACAAGTCCAAAAGATTGTTTGTGGTTCCTTGCAACAATCACCTGTTTGCCTTTTTCTTTGTAGCTTTGTCCGCTGTATTTAAAGGCCAGAATGATTGTAATCACCTTAGTTTCCACAGTTAACTAAAAAGGACTAAGAGCTTTCTTAAAACTTCATGTATTTAATAAAACATTTTCTGCCTGAATAATCACGGCAATTTGTTTGATTTGTAAATAACTGCTCTTTGTATCACAAATACAGCTGCAGACTTTGGATTAAAATGCTTAAATTGTGCTATACACATATTTACATAACAAAGATGGAGTTATAATCATTTACTTTTTAGACTCTGATTCACTTAACAAATGTGAGTGTGACGAGAGTGTTTGTACCTCTGGGGAAACTGAGCTGAGAACACAGGCAGCAGCAGTGATGAAATCTCCAAGAAGCATGGTGAAGCCCGGCAGGCCGAGGAAGAAGAATCGAGGGGAGCAGGAGCGGATGATGGTGTTCAAAACATCCTGGTGACAAGCGCGCACACACAGACACACATATATAATATGATAAAAAAACACACACAACTGGAACTATTTCACTTTGTATTAGGTACTGGCTGCTACAAATGTGGGTGTTGCCAAATAATTATTTATGTAACTCAAACCACCCCAAACACTATCTCTCTATCTCTCTCTCTCTCTGACCATACAGACACCAGCGATCGGTCGAGCCTGACTGCTAACCTGTCAGTTGACCCTGACTGGTTGGCACGCTGATTCAGCCTTCGTCCAATGGAGGAGGATATTGGGTATACTGGGAGATGTCAACAGCATCCACAGCCCAAAAATCCACGGCAAGGTCTTCTCCTATCTCTAAAAGCTCTGGCACAAGCTGGCCAATAATATGAATAAAATACATTGGAATAGTAGGGTAGCCATTCTTCTTAACAAAATGTTCTGTGTGACTTAAAAAGTCATCAACCACCAGTATCAAAACTGAATATCTTAGCAAATTTTCCAGTATCTTTATGGCCGTATGGGATTTTTGCGTTCGGTATAAATGGGGAGGATTAGGAACAGAAACCTTTTTGTAAATGGGCCAACATGTGACAGACAAGGCACCGAGAAAGCTTTTTCCTTCAACAGGTAAGCTGAGCATGTTAAGTGTGTTGAGGAGAGTAAAGCACTCAACAGTACGTTTCAAAGGGCAGGAAAAACAGTGTGACAGAAAGACAGAGGAGAGAGAGAGAGAGGGCGAGGGGGGGGGGGGGGTAGCGACAGAGAGGGAGAGAGCAGATGGATATGAGGGAGAACAAAAGACCTCAACTTTCATGAGTCACATGTTAATACACACACACACACACACACACACGCACATACACACACACACACAAACCTGTAATTAAAGCCAGAGACGAGGTATTGTTTTGCTGAGGTACGGACTGCTCAGTGGCAGATGGGTGCTTTTTCAACATTGACATATGCTGTACTGCAGAGGACTCTGCACAAACTACTCAAGTATGTACACTGTAATGCCATGCTGGACATGAGCATAGAAGGCTTTTATCAGGTTCTCCAATCTATATTTAGATGGGCAATGTCGCTGCGAACAGACAGACAAACAAACAAACACACGGGCACGTTGGTACGGGAATTCATCATTGAGTGAGGCAGAAAGATTGTTCTCTCTCTTATCTGAGATGTGCGTGTGCTTATTTGTGTACAAAGGCAAGGTCCAGCCTAGAAAACACCTGCCCCCTTGGCCATAAACTTGTGCAAATCGGACAGTTCAAACATCAGCCTGTTATGGCTGAACCGAGGGGGCACCTCAGCAAACACGCAAGCACACAATTTTCTCTCTCAGTCCCACACACACTCAAAAGCACACAAGCACACAAGCACACACACACACACACACACGAACAAAAGACAAATGGAATAAACACGCAGAGGCAATAAACAGGGAGTCAAACCAAAAGGATGCAGTGCATTGTGTAAAATTGGTTGGAAGAGCTTCAGGACTGAGGGCCCATTTTACCCTCATTTTGTTGGTAATTGACCTCTGAAGCATAATGTGCAGTGCAGTCAGTGGTAATTAGCATGTAACAAACTGTTGCTTGATTGCCTGAAAAGAGAATTTTGGGGAAGCAACAAATGTAGAAAGCAAAGTGTTTTCCATTGTATGTGTAAGTAGAGGCGAGCCTGATTTGAGGTGTGTGTGTGTGTGTGTGTGTGTGTTAGAAACTGGAATTCAGCTCTGCATATGGCTGCGCGATGGCGGTAAGAATGGCCCCCCACGTCCACAAAAGGTGCATTAACGTAACTCTGAACAGAGCCACCTCGGGCCTTTTCATCTGGCCCCATCTCCAGGGAAGCATACGCCGTGCACCTGCTGGACCACGGGGTGACAGGTTTCACTCCGGCATTACATCACTCCACACGACGTTGGAGAGTTTTTACGTTTATTAACTAAACGTGGACGTCACTGTGAAAATGTGGGGATTTTCCCCTCAGAAGTTGTCAGTGGGGATTTTAAAATCACCTGCACAACTACAAAGGTGAGAGCTTTAATCAGCAGCCATGTTTGTGGCTCTGGGGTCAACTGTCACATTTTAATCTGGCAGTGCATAAACTATACTTAGCTCTTTTTTTTTTTTTTACAACATGGACATGCAGATAGTTCTACTCTGCTCAGCAGAGAGCTCAGGTGAGGAAGACTGTTGGAAACGTGCACCTATCACTTAATGCTCTTTACAAGCCCTTGTAAGATTAACTGTATGAGTATATGCATGACTGATACATGTTTTCTTTCACAAATGCATAGAAATGAAAAGGTACAATAATAGAAGATGTGTGAGTGTGTGTTTACTTCACAAAATATGCTATTGACTCTTAAGGTCCAGACAGTGGCTCTATTAGATAGATTACTGCTATTGTGTTGTGTCCAAGCCTTTGTGCGACCAGTGACCAGAGGATGACTAACAATCAGGACAATACCCCTGACCTTGGCACACTGTCAGTTGGAAGGAGAATCCTTCCAAGGGGAACTGTCATTTTCCTTTGAGCCGCACTGATTGTAATGGTGAGGATTTAGACTGGGATTCCCCCATTGTTCTCTACAGAACACGGCTGTTTAACACAGAACACAAACCTCTAAACTGAGATTATTTTTAAGATACTAACATGCGTTAACTATAATATCTTACTAAGAGTCCTCAGGATGTGGCGTAATATCGCCTGGCTACCAATCACTATATCCCCCTTCATTATATGCTGGGGGAATAGAGCTAAAACTAAAAACAAGCACTATAATTAACTAAATATGTAAACATTCACAATCAGTGTTGACCAGTTTATAATGATGACTTGTTTGATTATTAAGATAATTGAAAAAAAAATTGGATTTAGATTTGGAATTTAAAAAGTATGTCTTTCCTATTTTGGGGGGAGGTGGGGGTTGCGGGTGAAGGCAGAGAGGAAGGAGGAGGGGTATAGTAAGAGCCACTTTCTTATGTTAAGCAGGCGTGCGGCTGTCCTCTATTGTGTGGCGTGAGGACTCTTTTCTCCGGCCAATTTGAGCATGCTTCAGTGGCCAGCCGGGCTCTGGCCCCCCTGACGCATTATACAGAGCCACAACAAAAGCTGGAGAATGTTGCCTCGTCCCTCAGTGTGCCCCCCTCATTGCTCTACTCTACACTACGTTCCCCAGGCTCCCCTCCCGCTCCTTCACACACACTCGCACACACACAGGCAGGCAGGCAGGCAGGCAGGCAGGCAGGCAGGCAGGCAGGCCAGCCTACTCTGGGCCCCTGGCCGACATGTCAGTCTAACGGAGCGCGACAGACGTCAATCCTTAATTAATCACGTATACGCGGCAGGGGCGCCAAACATTATTTAACGACATGGAAAACATTCTAACAAGCTTGTCGCAATGCCAAGGTGCAATAGAAACCCAATCAGGAGGGCAATCACACACACAAACACACACACACACACACACACACACACACACACACTTTTATCCCTGTCCTTTGTTTTGGGGTACTCCATTCATCTCCACTCAGCTTGGTCTGAAAGGACTGGAGCAAGGCCAGATTTTAATACGAGGCAAGGTGTGGCAGAAGGAGGTGGACGATGCCAAAACATTGAATGATTCTTCATCCACACTGGCAGGCAGGTTTCAAAAGAGAGCCTCTGCAGTGGACCTATTTAGCCCTGAGATGAACCCAAAATTCATAATTTCCTATGCGTTGTTTCATTTTTTGTAAAATACACACACATTTTTTGTAAAATGACACAAGGCATAGGAAACAGTAGATGGCAAATTAGCAACTAGAAACAACTGTTTTCCAGTTTTTCAGAAGGGCCCATGCACAGGCGTCTTATGAGTTTGACTGGTCTGCCATCTAGTGCTGAATAGAAGAACAACAGGATACTTTGCAGCGGTGCCACCTGCTGTTTGTACCTGGTCGTCGCTGGAGAAGCCCTTGTGTATAATGTAGTAGAGGTGCACCAAGAAATCACTGTTGGGGAGCACATCCTGGTGCCTGGTCATCATCTCACAGATCAGCTTGTAGGCCTGCAGTTTGCCGGCCTTGTATTCTGCTGGCAGCATGGTGGCCTGAGGAGGAGAACAAGACGCACAAGGTCAGGTTTAGTATGAGGAGCCAAAGACCCGTGGTAGGAACTAATCACTAGAATTAATTGCAAACAATATGAGTTCAATGTGATCACAGTTGAGGCAAACTACATATTTTAAGTTTGACTTTAACATACAACATTCTTGTTTTTTACTTTTTTTTTCGTTGGAACAGCATGATTAGATATTGCTACTCTAATTGTCTGTATATGACAGTGTTGGTCGCTGCAGCTTATACCCTGAAGAGCCAAGAGGCAAGCATTCGGAGAGGAGGGATGAAGGCAGGTTGGGGTGGAGAAGACTGGTTGTCCACACTGATCCCAAGGTTGTCCCGGATCTGTAAGCACACGTTTTAACTTCAGTCAATGAACACAGCTTTTATGCATAACCTTTGTAAAGATCTGCGTTTGAGAAAACGCAGGATCAGGTTTTTAATGAAGGGGTCTGATTACGGTAAAACCTCTATGTAAGAGTGGGTGTGTGATTTTTGCCTCTCCACATTACCTTGGCCAGCTTGTGCCAGAGCTCATAGAGATAGGAGAAGACCTTGCCGTGGATTTTTGGGCAGCGGATGCTGTTGACATCTCCCAGTATACCCAATATCCTCCTCCATAGGACGAAGGCTGAATCAGCGTGCCAACCACTCAGGGTCCCACCAGCGATGATACTGACATCGTCAGCCAGACATTCGCTGCTGTCTGTATGGTCAGAGAGAGAGAGAGAGATAGAGAGATAGTGTTTGGGGTGGTTTGAGTTACAGAAATAATTATTTGGGAACACCCACATTTGAAGCAGCCAGTACCTAATACCTGAAACAGTTCCATTTTATTGAGAAAATTAGATTCAGTCAACAACTGCAGAGCACCTTTATAAAAGTATTTAGAATTTTGAGACTTGTTTGCGATACATAAAATACTGACAAACCCCCAAATCCGCCCTGTCTTTGTCTGAGCAGTTGTTGACCAAATCATTAGTCATGATGTATTTTCCAAAATGCATCCAAGTGCTAAGATCTTTGTGCACTGAAAACCTGATCAAAGCACTGAAACACTTTTGGGAAACAGGCAAAAAGTTGCATGCATCGTCCAAAACGATCTCAGGTTGAACTGTGGGAGGACAGTGCCACCTAGTGGGCAGCAGAAGAAATGTGGGGAGTACAGGGAGTGAAGGCCTGGAAAGGGCACACAAAAATGGAAAGTGAATGTTGCAGATACACTTTGTGTGTGTATTTTTTATAAGCTCCTCCAGCAGAACATTTAAACTAAGATTTAAAGGAATAATTATAATTATAATTATAATTAATAATTATTAATTCCAAGAGAAAAAAAGGAATGAGATATATTTAGTCAAGAAGAAAAAAATGGAAAAGGAAGGAGAGGTTAGGCTGAGTCAATGGTAAAAGAGGAGTCAAAATGATGAGTAGCAGCTAGGGAGCAGTACCCAAGTGGTGTGGCATGTGTAAGACAGACTGATGCATGTTGTCGTCCAGGGGGTAGTCCCGAGGGCACTCTGTGTGCACCAGCAGGGCTGGTGAGGTGGGGGGATTCTGGGGGTAGTGGTAGTGGTTGTGGTGGTGGTAGGACGGGGGTGCAGAGTGGGGAGGGTGGGCACACTCAGGACCTAAAAAAAAAAACGACAAGGGGAAAGGGATACAATTGGGTCTGAGGAAGGGACCACCAGGACAAAGGAAGAGTGACAACTCCACGATGGTCACAATGTAGGACAACACAAACAAAAGTTCACATACAAGGGGAGGGCAGAGGGGCCACAACAAGTGGCAGTAATTGGTAATGGGGGAGTGGAATAGAGGGGGTGAACTAAAACCTGAAGGCTTTAAAGTTGAGGAAATGTTTTTGATTACTCTCACATCAGAATATTAATAACTACCACTAAAAAAAACATTACAGGTGGGTCTTTATCAATCCGACTACAGGTCAATTTTCATGAACAAAAATCCAAACACAAGCTGGCAGCAGCTTTAAAAGATAAAATGGCTTCAATAAGTACTGCGGCAGATACACAAGCAGGTGGAGAGTCCTCACTGAGTCACTCTATGACTAATCCATCAAGGGTGAGGTTATTGGTGGCAACAAAACCTCAGTTAGATGGGACACACCTCAGATGAACCTGCAGAACCGCTGAATTCTTTCAACTCCTTATTTTCCCCCTCTGTGCTGAATGTGTACACTGGATTGCGCTCTGAAATTCAGGGCTTGTATAAAGACGACAATCTGCCTTTAATGAATACAATTATTTAACCGACACTGAACACCAAACCAAAAATCAAAAAAATGGCCATGTAAAGACAGGCTGCTTATCAACCTTATTTTGTTCCATTTCATTTCATGTTGAAATCAAGGCCAGCCTACAGTATGTAACCTGAGGGGTGTCTACAATTTGTAGTTAGCACAGACATACAGACATTATAATATATTCACATCTGGAACAAATACAGGGAGAGAAAAAAACTGGTTCAGGTGCTCAGGTTGAGTTCTTTTTAGTTCAAATACCTGCTAGAGCCTCGTTGTGGCTGAGCAGCAAACTCCCCTGGCCTTGGGGGTCAGTTGTCACATCCATGTGGGCGGACTGTGTGGACTGAGTGTCAGCCTCCTCGTCGAAGGCCTGCCAGGTAACCTCAGCTTCATTGAGGTAGCCATTGGACGTCTCACTGCTTATACTCTCACCTGGGTAGGGTGGGTGAATGACGTGGATAAAGGACATGAAATAATGCTTTAGTGCTTGATTTTAAGGATTCATTTGAAATTAAAATATCTACATACAGTTAATACATGCATCATTTATTTCAAACACAAGATATCACAATGATTCATTTTAAAGACATGGGTAGTGATGTGATCTCTAACTTTTCTCTCTGATCTTGGGCCTTGTGTAGTTTGTGTGTCCCTCAGCGTTGCACTCTGTCTCAGCTGTATTGCTGCTCTGTCGGATGAGGATCTAGGAACACAGAACAATTTATAAATGAGCACATATTGTATGGGTGAATCCTATTTCATTAAGTTCACATAATACTATTGTACAAGATGAGTCTTCTCACCACCGGTGGCTCACTGCTTTCTCTCCGGCCCTCAGACGTCCTACTGTCTGAGCCACAGGAAGTAGGGGAGCACTCTCTCTTCTGGGCTGAAGTGCGACAGGGGGATGTTATAAATAGGCAGAGAAACAATGGTTAAGTTATCTTAAAGCGCTTTTCTCACTTAACTACTACCCCTTGATGTCCTTGGATGTAAGGACAGGCAAGAATTATGTTCGAGAGTGCATTTTTAACAACTGGCCCTGACAACGAATGAAGTTTAGGGCTCGATTTTATTGATATCAGCATATGGCTAAAGTGCATTTATGCCTTTTGAAATCCACTTCATCTGCTGATGAAGTGGATCGCTGCGCCAAGCATACGGTTCAAAAGGGTTGCACTTAGTTATTCGATGTTCTTGTACATAACATGTAGTAAACAAATGCGTGCACCGTCTCTCATTCCCTTTAAAAGCCAGGTGAGTTTCCAGAGAGCGCTTTGCTGCAGAGGAAACCGCTTCACTTCACGCGTAAAGATGCAGAGTGTAAGCGTGTTGTGCACCTGCCTATGTGGGCACGTTACTTAACAATGTGCCCTGGAAATAAATACTGCAACACTCTCCAACTTCCTCCACACCAGGCTTTCGATGGTCAAAAGTGCAATTGCTTTCCGCTACCAACAATGCTCTGCCAACCATAATTTTTAGACCAACCAGCACATGAGTGCTCAAATGGGCTGGACAAGAAAATATCAGTATTGTTTTTTTTCCTGTTGATCAGTGAGAACCTTCCTTGTCAAATGAATTACCACGACATAAATAAATCAAAAGAACATCAAAATAAAAACTGAAACACAACATCTGAAACTAAGAATTGTTGTGTTTGCTTTACCATAGAAAGAGCATCTACTTTTTTTCACCACAGTAAAAAATGACATCATCCGTTTTCCCCATTGACAAAGAAATACAAAAATTACAATTCCCACTTAAATCATGGCACATATCGAATCTGTCAAAATTAATCGCGATGTGATGATTTTTGCATTTTTTGCTGCATTAAAAAACGTCTCCAGTAACCCTAATTAAAGTCAAGCAAAGATGCCTATTGTTAATGTTTATTCCATATATAAAAAGGCATATGAGTCTCAAGCAGATGTTGCATCTCATCATTTTATAATTGCAGTGAAGCTTATCCATCAAATGATTGTCTCAGATTCTAGACACCAGCACTAACTATGACCTAAACACCTGTAATATCTGACCCAAAATCAACAAAAAGTGACCATAACAGGTGCCATACAGACTTATTTATTGCTGGGCTACTTTATTGGATTGCATTAAATCAAAAGAGTGTAATTAACGAACAGGCAACTCAACTGGTAAATTACCTTTTCATCGTCAGCCGATTGATTACATGCAGCTCAGCTACATCTCATCTGAATACAGAACCTGCTGTCAGGCAAAGGGAGTGATCTCATTAAAGATGTGGCCGATTAAAACTCACCGGGTAAAGTTTCAGCCGGTTGTTGGGTGATGTCGGAGGTGCTGCTGCTACGTGGCAGAGGGCTATCCCTGCCTCCCAGCTCCTCCTCTCCCCCACATTCTGACAGCTGACATTCCTCCACATCTGACAGGATAAAAGACGTCAGAGAGTTTAGCCAGTGCCACAAGACTAGGACTACGAAAGTAGAAATCATAACATGGAAACAAACTAGGACACTGTACAGTCACGGTAAGGATGAAGATTTGATACATTCATGTGAACATTACGGAGGAATCGGGACATGCACACATGCAGTGGTGATGCAGACAAACTCCTAATGTAGACTGTATTCTTACACAAAGCAGGGCTGCCCTTACATTTTTAGAAATGTTTCACTCACAAGACAGTCGTAAGTTCCTGTTAAAACATTGAGCCTCTGCTCTAAATACCGTCAGCACAGACAAACAAGCGAAAGGTACGGTGGAGGTCACAAACACACAAACACGTGCAGCTCTCAGAATACACTTTACCTGAGAGTCTGTGAGAGCAAGCAGAGTTACCAGAAGAGATACCAGGCAAGAAAGAGCTCACAGTGTGGAGCAGCATAGGAACACTTTTAGTGGTGGGCAAAGCCTCATACAGATGGACACAGTTGCTGATGGACTGGCTTCGCTTAGCTTCCATCAGGGGAAGAGAAAGAAGAGGAAAAAGAAAGAGACAGTGGAAACAGAAGAGAGGTCAAGGGAAGAAGACAGTGTTCAGTGACAGCACTAGTACTCAATGCTACAAAGGTGCTTCCATTGATGAATACAGTTCTGAGCAGGAGCACATAGTAAATTAAGCACTGAAGTGTCAGACATTGACATCAAAATGGTGAAATCAGAACATGAGAGAAATTTCACAAAAAAATATATAATTGCAGAAGAACAAATCCTGTAAAAAGAACTATACAATGAGATAAAAAGGTTGAAACCAAAGTCAGATTGAAGTTACAGAAATTGCAAATTCCCAACAGCCAGAATACAAGCTTGTTCGCGACATTAACACCCAGTATTTCTGTTTGATGCGGCATCACACTGACATTTCTTTGAACAATGGATTTTGAGAGGGATATCAACAAAAAAAATCGACATGTTTGAAAATGATCCCTTAAATTTGCTTATGTAAAGAGCAGTTACCACAATATCTACTGACTGGAACATGAAACAGCTGAAAAATTCAAACTGGACCTGTCTACTGATTCCTAGAGTTACACAGACAAATCAGTCGAGCTGATAAATTTGGGCCGCGATCAGCTAATTGCAAATATACTCTTGAAAAGAAAAAAAAATTCCACTACAGAAACATATTTTCACCAGAAATTACTGACTTTTCAACTGTAAAATGGCGTGTTTATTTAAAAAAAAAATGAATCAGCCAACAAATCATTACCAGGTTTTCAAACTTAAAAATGTCAATATCGGTATCGTTATATCAGTAGCCTTTCAAATCCAGTATTGGTTGGGAAATAGTGGTGTCATATGACTTAACTTAATCAAAAATCCAGAAAAATGTGCTCCTGTGACCTCCCGTGGCATTTAGAGCCCTTACTTCGTCAATAATAGTCCTTTTCCTCAATGATCAAGACCCAATCTCAGAACAATGTTAGTTTGTATTTGCATGCATGAGTACAGCCAAGTCGTCACAGTTGTCAACGATGAGGCATTGCTATTGTGTCTGGATGGCACTTCAGGGTTAATCTCAAAGGGAGCAATGAAACAGGGCAGTTCTATTCTCTGCTTTCAGCGCACTTTAATTATGCCTCGGTGTGCGAGATACATCGTCTCGGCTGCAGCCCGCCACTGCTTCCCATTTATGCATATTAATGAGCATTAATTACACTCTTAATGAAACTATCAAAAACTGCCATGCAATTGATGTGGGCTTTCTCCTGAGGAGCGGGAGGAGGGCTGTCGAGCCTTTGAAGATCAATGTGGGTGAAATCCAATTAGGCCAAAAGAAAGGGACGGGAATTTGAAGCCATACTGTTTAATGTCCATCTTCGCTTACGTGCAGATATGTATAAACAGACTAAACAGAAAAGGTGCATGCACACGAGTAGCATAATAAATGTGTCGGTGCGCGCGCGTGCGTTTGCGTGTGTGTGTGTGTGATGAAGTCCTCTTTAAGACTTCATCCTTCAGGCACAAATACATCTACTCCTAGATCGACAAGCTTGTCATTTCAGTACATTGGGGGTAATTGGAGAGGCAAGGAAAGGAAAAAGGGATCGCCCCCCCCCCATCTTTTATTCTCCACATTAAGATTCTGTCAAGACAAAATTAAGACAATCAAGACGGGCGCAGCAGCTAGCTCGGGCTGTACTTATAATCAGCCAGCCCTATTCCCATCAGATAAGGGCTGTCTGCAGGGTCGGCGTTGAGCTTATAACAATAAGTTTCCAAAGCGGGTCTCTGACATGCCAATAATCAGGCTGACATGGAAACATGTTGACATTGGCCAGTGACATATGAGGGGGAACAATGGGGGCCATCTGCTGGTCTCTTTGTCCTCAGAGCTAGGCTTTCAACGACACCTGGGCTTGTGCACACATGGACCTGTCTGAAGGCTTTCACATGCAGTTAACACGTCTGATAAACCCTCTGGTGTGATGCTTTGCTCCAGAAGGTTATCAGTATCTTGTTGTTGGCCCACACAAAGCAAGCAGATTGAAACGGCACCTGATATAGGATAGAGAATGCAACTTGAGGGTTATGTAAAAGCCACCCCTTTGTTTTTTTTGCTTTTGCCTGCCTTGATGTATTTGTAATACACAATGACTGCACAAACACTTACCAGATGCTTTCTGTCGGACGTTATTTCTGGCATTCTCCACACCAGGAGCACCTGACGTAGTGGCAGAGCGAATCCTCATTGGCTCTTGAACCCCCGGCCCACCCTGCTCCCCATGGTTCCTCCAGCTCAGTGAGAAGGAGCGGGCCACTGCTGCGGCCTTCTGGGAGTCCTGGATCACTCCTGACACGCAGAGAACAACAATCGCTGAGTACAGAGGCATCAGTGTATATTTACTAGTGATCATCTGACAGATTTATATTTGGATTTAGAGTGTAATATAGTGATACACTAGGCTTTAAAAAACATGTTCTTTGACTGTAACACGGCTGTAGTTGCGGGCAGACAGGACGGTATGATGGTGAGGGGAGTTGGGCAGTTTATACATCACAGCTGTTCCGTTTAAATCCAAAGTATCTATTCTACAATGGCAGAGAAACATCCACATAACATCTGAACAACTGGAAAACCCAAATATTCAGCATTTATATTGAATAATGGCGGAATCAATCAATGAATCAATGATCAAATTGCTATTAATTTTCTGACGATTGACAATTCAGAGAATCCATTACACATAAGTTGATCTATGTTCAATATTTGGAGCCAAAAGCTTCATAGATTACATTACATCAACTCATTTGGCAGACGTGTTTATCCAAATGACCTAAAACTGGGGGGTAACACTAAAGCTTCAGTACAGGAGGAAAGCTCCTTGACGTAAGTACTAAGTGTTTAATTTGTTTAATAAGACAAAGTGGAGGAGAGAAGTTAAAGAAGTGCACCAAAAATAAGTTCTATTTAGGCTTCACAAATGCTGTTTTGGTATGGGTTCTTAGAGTAACAGCTTTGAAATTTAGCACCTCAATGTGCTTTTGTTTTAGAACACTGCGTGAGTACACAACAGAAATAACTCTTTTTCTTTACTTTTTTTTTAAAAGTAAAGTAAAGAAAAGTTACCTGAAATAGTTTTTTAAAAGTCAATTTAAAAGATGTTTTTCCCCAAAATTCTAGCCGTCCCAATGCCCAAAGTTTCCCCCCACCATCCCTCACCCCCTCACCACGTCCTCTCTGCTTCTTCTCCTTCTGTTCACTGAGTTTGTCCAGAGGCAGGCTGCCCATGTCCAGGCCATAGACGGAGCGTGCCAGCACAGCCGTCAGCGAGTCCATGATGCTGGCCCACTCCGTCACCAGCTCCTCCCAGCAGGTAAGAGAGGACAACACTGCCAGCAGCTCGTCCCATAGCTCCCGGGAGATAAATACGCACAAGTTGGCTCGCACCCACGCCACGATGATGGTCTGAATGCAACATGACACAGCCGCATGTGAATTAGCATCAACACACAAAAGTTGCAGCAAGAAATTCCAGGTCTAAGAAGATGTGACAACATGAATCTCACAGTCTAACTTCTCACAGGCCTTGTTGTCAACAAACAACCCCACAATCAAAATATCCCGTATATCAGGTAATGTAATATGAGGTACGTGCAGACATACCCTGAAGAGTATCGATGCTAAACTTTCTGCAAAGCTGTCTTTTCTTTGGTTTTCCTGTGGCCTCTTCATCACCGCCTCAGTGATCCTCAGCAGTACCTGCAGCATCTGCTCCCTGCACAACAACACAGACAGTAAAAATCACATTGAATGACAGTTGAGAGTCGTGAAGGAATAGCTCAAAGAAAATTAAATAAATATATAATCCACGTATATTTGAATATCCCACTGACCACGTCTGTGTATCCATCGTGTGCTCCATGATCATGTGACGGTAGATGCTGAGAACACCTTTGCACACCTCAACCTGGTTTTCCAGAAGTTTCGGTACATCCTGGCATGGCTCCAAAAGGAACACATTGGATGAGTTGGTCAGGAACACCTACACAAATTAGTGCATGAAGACACACATTAAGGATGAGCAAACGAAAACATTAGGCAAAGAGCATACAGTACAGAATTGAGATGAAAATCACCACATGCTGTGCCCTCAGGACGCAAACACACACGCCCGAACACAGAGACAGACCTGGAGCGTGGGCTGGATGCCAGCCTTGACGTCCCTGTTCTGCTCCTCGGTGAGAAAGCCCCGATTGATGGCGCTGCTGAAGGAGTAAGTCCTCCCCCAGCTGGATGTTCGTCTGTGACCGTGACTCTCCATCTTGTAGAAGACGAGGCAGGACAGTAGAAATAGGCTTAGATACTAAAACACACTGCCCACTATTAAGAAAAACACATACTATGGTCTTAAATTGTCTATCTCAACTGTTTTTTTTTGGAGTAAAACCGTGTGTGCTTTTAGCCAAATTCAATGTATTGTAACAATAAATAAATTAACAAAGCCATTAGCCAACAGATGACTCTTTTGAACTGAATAGGAACCCTTAAAGCACAATTTGGATCTAGTGTGAAATGAGCACATGATGATTCTCAGGTTCTCCTAATTGTCCACACTCAAGGTTTATTGGCTTTTTAAAAATATACTGTACAGTGAGAAGACCACTCACAATTTTGTGGTACTTTTGTTCTCAGCAATATGTTCATTCTTGATAAGGTGGTGGAGTTTTACTACTGTTGATCATCTAACCAATCAGATATCTCCTGAAAGATTTTCTAATGAATTTTTCATCATTACTAATATCTAACCTCTTTCTTCATAGGTGCTCAACTAAAATATTAGGGAAAATGTCCACCAAAACTTTGACTTCACTCCACTATTATTCGTCATAATACAAATGTGTATGGTGAGAAAGTATACATTCATTTGCTTTCCTTTTACCTGTACATGAATGCTGTTTGTCTCAGTGCTGTTCAGTATCTGTTCAGAGCGGCCATCCATTTCATCTCCCCGGGAAGTTTTGTCAGGCTCTGACATGAAGCCGGGCTTGTCCTGTAGAATCCACTTCCTGTACACTTTGATCACCTTCCTGGTTGCGGACGCCTCGCAGGATGGCAGAAGGAAAGCCTTAGGAAAGAGAACGGGGACTTACCATTAACTAGTTTCGTATTTTTTAATAGTTTGGAAGTGTTTGTGGGAAGAATATTCAAGTTATGTTAACAAACGGCCAGCAGAGGGCGACATAGTACATGTTATCACAGCATTCTAATCATGATCCAATATGAAAACTACATGATAGCAGCAGCGACATTTATTTTCACAACAACCGAGTGAAGAAATATCGCTTGGTGACCACACTGTACCTGGTGGAAGACCTCATTGACAAAATTCACATTGTCCCTGGTGGACAGCAGGATGGCATGCACCATGTCGTAGACATAGCGGTGCTCCTCCTCGATGCTACACAAACTGGAATCGCTGGGCCGCCGGTCCGACAGCGTGCTGCTGTTGGAGTGGCTCTTCTCAGGCTCCCCCGCTGCTCCGTTCGCATCCCCATCTGATGTCTTATCCTCCTTCTTCTCCTGGCTGCTACTGCCTGCAGTGACAGTCTGGCCACCACAGAGAGACGGCGATCAGTGAGAGTCCTTCAGTTTGCTATTGGGCTGCCGACTTGTATTGAATAATTGGTCACAAGAGTCTCATTGACGAGAACTTCCTTATGATTAGATGCATTTTATGGTAATTTTATGGGGAATGAGCTGCTGCATTAATCATTAAGTTATCATGATTGTTCTATTTCATTCCCATCTGTCTCTTCTCATGATTCATGTTAGGGCTGGGCGATATGGCTGAAAACTGTATCACGACATAAGTGTTTCTTATCGGTCGATATCGAAAATTATTGATAATTTTTATGACCTAAGAAACACAAACATGAGCCAACGAGATGGCGCAACCAAACGTGATACTGTTACATGATTGGCTATTAGGCGTGTCACTCCATACGTTGCTAGGTACCAGAGGACGAGGGGCCGGCGTAGCTAGCGGCCGGCGCAGCTACACTCTTTGCTCCGGTTTCTTCCAACAAGCGAAAAAAAATTATCGAAACGTTTTATCGAACTCATTTTCTTTTGATATTGATTACGTGTCTATCGTGATACATATCCTTATCGTTTTACTGCCCAGCCCTAATTCATGTCATGTCTTGATTTACTGTAATCTAAAGGCAAAATACACCAAAACTAGAAAATTGCTTCTAAATTCTATAATATTTATTTATTATTGAAATTTTAGAGAGGTTCAAATGTATGATCATTTGGAGGATATAGTCTGTGGTGCTGTTAAACTACACTGCATTATGCAGTGTTTTTTTTTCTTTTATTCATGCTACCCTCATGTAGCAAGAATAACATGCTACATAGTATCCCGTTGTGCAAAGGTGTTTTTATATAGCTACAATACAGGTCTGCCGGCAACGACTCTCTCAAAATAAATCAACCTCCAGTCAATGACAGTTTGAGAAATCAACAGAAGGGCACTGTCGTGCGCACCTGGATGAGTTTGGGAATGACCTCGGTGCCGTTTTTGGCGCTCTGCGCCACTGCAGCACTGCTGACATACTTCTTCTCCAGGAAGAAGGTGACAAGCCAGGTGATAAAGGCCACACGGGGCGCCAGGTACTGGTCCCTGGTGCAGAAGGTGCTCTCATTGTTCCGCGTCACTGGCACGTACAAGGGTTTTGGTCTGTGGTGCGGGAGGTCTGATTGAAGAAGAGTTGGGAAACGTGAACAAGGAATAGAGAATGGTAACATGAGGGAGGGTTAAAAAATATATATATAAAAAAAGAACACATGGAGTAGAGCAAGAGAGATCAAACATCAAATCCAGAGGTTTTGAGTTTTTCTTTTTTTTTTTTCGAACTGTCACTCAACCTTGAAGAAATGGAAAAACATGCAGTATACTACTCAATTTTCTGTTTATACCTGTTAATATGTTATACTTTTATCTTTTAAAATCAGATTTTTTTTGGAGCCATATAATCACAACCCACATCATACATCCTTCTCTCTTGAATTGAAAACACACTTACTCCTTTTACTTATTGCCTGCTCCTGTTAATTTTGAATAAACTTGTAATTGTCTTACTACTGTCACAGGGCTTTAAGACGTCCAGAGTAAGAGCCTACAGAAGGAACTGTATTGCCAAAGCAGACATTTGACAAACTGTCAAACTGAGACAGACATTTTAAAACACTGTTGTAATAAACAAGTGTTGTAAAATCTGCAAAGATAGAGTGCACGTACGAATTTGAAAAGGCGTCTGCACAAAGGGCAAAAATATATACGTCAGCTTACCTAATAAAGGCTTGTAGAGGTTTGTGAGTTTGGTGAATGAGGGGAATAAATGTGGTAGGTAGTACTTCTTGAACAGGCTGAAGAGAAACCTGAAGCCTGTGTTCTGGTTCTCTTTGTTCCTCCATTCTAAACTGGATGCCTGGCAGAGAGACAGCACAAAGGCAGACAAGGTCAGGCTACAGAGAGAGGAGAAGGTTCCAGCATCGCTCAGACATAGACAGTATATTGTTTCAAACACAATAGCCTGAAGGTTCCTCCACGAAACAGTGAACAGAGGGAGAACGGTTTGGGCTTAGAAAACGCACGATTAGCCGAGTCCAGCTTTACACACTTAACAACTGATATTGTATTTAGTTTTTTTTATCTTATTACCTATTAGAAGGGATGGGTACTTAAAAATTTAAACAGTTAAAAAGAATATGGATTTATTTGTTTCTATTGTGCAACAATTTGTCCCTCTGTCTCACATTCAACCTTGCACGAAGATATAACCCATGCCACTGTCCAAATCTGAGATTCTGTTATGATAACTTCTTTATAGCTACTAGTCGCAGATAGTGGTTAGCTAGCTTAATTAGTTGTTACCTGAATGACCATGTACTTGAGCAGGGTATCGAGGATATAACAGGTCTGGTCATCTGCAACTTTTTCTCCCACCACAGCCGGAACGAGCGGGGTAATCTCCTCAGGCACCACTTTAGCTGCTCAGATTGACACACACAAATAAGTCCATTAACCACAGGAAAACAACAGTTCCCAACTGAAGCAGGAACATACACACATGTGATATCAGTTAAGTAAGATTTCAGATGGCCTCAGTGGTCGACCTCTTTGTATAAGGCTGCACAAAAATGACCTATTTCATAAATGTTCACTCTCAGGGGCGTACATGTGCCCGCCTCACCATCAGGCGGATTGGAGAAGGGGTTGTAAATGATGGTGTCGAGGGTGCAGGGCCCTCTAGTGGAGGGCACAGCAGGGAATCCTGGCACCAGACAGGCAAAGACGAGGAACTGCTCCTCAGCACAGTTGTCCCTCAGGGCCTGCAGCCACAGCAGGAAGAGACGGATCCCCTCACAGCGAATCTGGACAGGAGAACGTATTAATGGATACACACAGATGTGCCCTTCAGTTTAGCCAAGTTAACATACTGAAAATATTTTTTTTTATATATATATTTTGAAATTAAAAAACACAGTACCTTGAATGAATTTCCAGTGTGTAGAAGCTTTTTCAGAATAGAACCTTGAAGAAAGACAAAGAAAAGATGCGGTTGTCAAAGTCCTCAACAGAACAGGCAGCCCCCTGACAGACGGCACAAAACTGAAAGGTGGATCCGCTCGTCATCTCCACCGACAGAGATTGACCCTGATGGGTGGGTCCTGACAATCTAGTGGGGAGAGTAGCACGGCTTTGCCTGTTCCTGATGAAAATTAACATCAGTTGGCGACGACATGCTTTCATCAAGGCAATCTGGTTCCACAGTAATCAAATGAGACGTTTGCCCTGATTGCTAAATACCTTTGGCGGAGGACGTCTGCGAGACGTGCGAGTCAGGAGATGACAGGCTGCAGACAACACTGTTCTCATGAGGACATTGTGGGCTTTTGATTGGTCTTCATAGTGATTTGAAGTCTAAAATTGGGGTTAAGGACAAAGTCAAGCTACTCTGGAGATGTGTTGAAGACTTAAGTCTTCATAAGAAAGTCCTTAACTGTGCGATCTGCCTAGGATAGGCTTTGCACCTAAGTTTATGTGTTTGAGTGGTGCTTTTATTATTCTCCTCCCAATGGGTGGAATCAATAATGTTTTTGTGCTTCTCACATAAAGGTGTAAAGGAATCTTTTCATAGGTCTCGGTCTCAGGAGAAGAGGAATTGTACAAAATTCAGCGAGAACATAAAAAAAAAAGTTACTGGGTTTTAATGTTGCTGTTGATTGGTGTAAGTAAGCAGATAGAGGAAGATGAAAGTTGTAAGGATTTTCTTCAGCTCTTAATGGTCTGTGTCAAATGTCCGTGACCTTTCACGGTTAAGTCATTAGCGCCATTCCTGATCTGCACAAAGAATTTATTACGGGAACACAAACGCTTTCAGCAATGTTACTGTAGAATGTAGAGAAAAAGGAAAAAGGGTGAAAGAAAAAAAAGCAATCTTAGGAATTCAATTAAAACTCAGTTGTGGCGAAAAGCTATCACAGCCACCACCACATATTTTCAGATCAAAAGCTCAGCGGTGACAACACAGCACCTTGACCAGTGACCAGCTTTACACCCGTGAAGATTTGTTGTCTAACGGCCGAGGAAACAAGTCAAACCGTCCGAGATGAGTCCAGATATTTGGAATTATGAGCCTGAGGGCGAAGGCCGATCTACAGCTGATCTAGACCTGGACTGTTTAGCTGCCAGCGGCTGACAAACAACGGTTATAATTGAGGTTATCGCTCTCTGCAAGGGTTTTCCCTCTTTTTGTGTGTAGGACTGAAATCATGCCAGCATAATTCAATTACTTATTTGCATTTCAAATGAAGGGCTCATTTGCATTTCCCATTTACATTCCCTTCCAAGACTAATTATTTTCTCTTCATTATGGAAGGTTGAGGCATGGTGGTGGTGGTGATATTTTTTGTCACGATATCTCAGAGGTCACAGAAGCATAAAGAGGGCATAAAGAAACATGCACTGTGTATAACTACCAGCCAGGTATAACAAGGAGACGGTGATTAGAAATCATGGCAGTGCCAAGTATTTCACACTGGTCCACAAGTACGCAGTACATACCTATACTGTGAAACTGCCATCGGTTGTAGATTTTCTCGGGCAGGAGTTGGAGAATTTTCTGAAGAGAAAAAACAAGAAGAAAACATAATTATAATAATTAGTTAATTATAATAAGTTATTTTTGTTTTAGAAATAACAATATCATAAGAGTTGCACTTTATGGCAAGGCAGATTTTAAAAGGCCTATTTCAAAGTCTTCTCGCCACAGAATGTGGTTTCTTGCTGGGAGCTGGTTGTGGAGATGGTTGCTTGCAAAGAGCTTCAGCCATTGTTGTATTGTCACGAGAGGTTATAATACACCCTCTGGTTTTGGTGTCGAGCTGAAACCATTACTCAGTTATTTGACTAGGTATTCTAGAAAATTGACAAAAATTGCAACAAATGATTGATCATCAAGTCATTTTTTCCAAGAAAAAAAAAACATGCATTCTCTAGTATGAACAATCCTTGGTTTTATTAGTCTTCTATGATTTTAAAGATTTTCGATTCAATTATTTTTCTTCAGCTGTTTGATAGTCTGACAAAACATGTCCAAGGATTTCACCTTGAGCTCTGTTAAGTGTATGCATATTTTTTAACACCGTTTTCCGGCATCAAACAATTCATCACTTAAGAAAATAATATATGGATCAACAGAGAATGGAAATATTCTCTTTAATTGACTCTAAAACAAAAGAAGAGGGAGGAAACAACAAGTGACTTTGCTCTGGTAAGTGGCAATGTGTGACCCAAGCAGCATCCCCGCCCATACCCCTCCACTTGGCCTCGTCTGTCTGCAGCTCTCTGTGACACAGGACAGCACTGACAAATGTCATCGCCTCGCCGACAACCGCTTTACAACTCAATTAGAGCTCCCTAACCTTTCAGCAGCCTATCATTATTCCTGAATGCAGCAACAGGTTAACTGGGTCCCTCTGGAGAGATGGGGGGGGGGGGGGGGGGAGCAGATGTGTGTGTGTGTTCGTGCATGCGTGGCTAGTTAATAGTCAGTGCGCTGTGAGCAAGTGATACCCCACTGACTCTCATCAAACCCTAATCACTGACCCAATAAGACTTCATGATTACGATGGAGAGGTCAAGTCTGCCCTTTACTGTGTTACCTATGCAGCGCTGAACCCACTCAACCAGGCGACCAACTCTGGTCGGCATGTTAAAAAAAGGCTCATCTGCCCCGGAGGGTGAGAAACACAGGGTAGAGACGGATACAGACAATTACAAAAGATGGGCATGCAGAACTGCAAAAGGCCAAATCTTCTCCTGCGATAGACACAAAGAGCTACGGCAGTGTGCAAATAAGTAAAGATGACAGAATACAAGAGAACACTTCAGAGACTCTAGAGCAACATTTTATGACATGGGAGATGAATAAAAGGGTCTGTTTTTGCCTTTCATAATCGCTAAGATTTTTCTTTGTTGATAAACAGTAACAATAAGACTGATGAAGATGGGGAATTATTCGATAAATGAAACTGAAGGTAAATAATAACAGTAATGAGTGAATGCACATTAGGTAGGTTGTAAAGATAGATTTGTAATTTTCAAATGATAAACCGAACAATATCTGATTATTGCTTACACAATGATGCATCGATTGCTTCTTCCTATTGTGTAAGACAACCAACTGATCATGGCATTGCATTCAAAGGTCTTTCACAACTGCATCTTTTTTTTTCTTCTTTGTTTCGTCCAGGTTCTAAGAAGCTTCTACACACTGGAAATTAATTCAAGACACTGTGTTTTTTATTGTCATAAGATGAGAAAAATAATTCCCCAGCCACACTGTGTACTATAACACTAATGTGAATGTTGACTTAAAAAAAAAAAACTGGTTATGCAGTAGGGCACATTTAGATTCAAAAAAGAATTGCAGACATATGTGTGTATATATATATATATATATATGTCCCATTGTACAATATTAATATTGCATAAGATCACATGATTTTGTCCAGTGCTATACCACGTTATTCTGAGAGCTGTTATGGTGCAGAAGTCATCTCATGTTTAGAGTGTTTGAGTTTGTCAACGACTGCCTTCTTCCCATGTCATCCACCATCTTTAACTTTCCCTTCTTGTCCTCCGAGACTGAATCCCCGTCATAATCACTGACACTGGAGACACTGAAAGACACACATGACTTTAAGGGGGTGCTGGATGACTGTCTGTGGCGCTCAACTCCTCTCTGATCCCACAGATGTGATGATATGCGCGTACAGGCGCGTGGCAGCACCTTGCTATTGATCCCACATGGGATTATTACATCTCTGCACAGGCTCTGCACTGGCCTCCTCCACTCCGTCTCCTTGCCGCAGCAGACGCATTATGCTCGGCGGTAACACAGCAGGGTACGCAGCTTAAGTCTCTCTCTCTGTGTGTGTGTGTGTGTGTGTGTGTGTGTGTGTGTGTGTGTGTGTGTGAGCAGACACAATAACACCATCTCTCTCTCCCCTTGCAGAGCACCAGGAAGGGAGAGTGGGAGCGAGATGGAGAAGGTAGCTCAGAAAGACTCCCTGCGGAGCTGGAATGGCGGCCGCAACAATGTGGAATTTACTGGCTGATAGGAGGCGAATGCAGAGTCTGCTGGACTAGAGGTTGGCGGAGTTACTCTAATCTGCAGCCATACTCCAGCATAAAGATGGGGGCATTACTGTGGTACAACAGCAGCCTTAACACATTTACATGATCCGCACTTAGGTTTCCGGCCGCAGGGCCGGAACATGACACAGAATAAACTGCTCCCGGAGGTGTTTGACAAGGGCTTTTAGAAGGCAGACATAGGGACATTGAGTACTCTCAGAAGAAAAGTCATTTACATTGTTTACGTCTTAGATGAGACAAGTGTACAATCTAAGAACGATGAAATCTTCTGAGAGACAACGACAATGGAGACGGGAAGCACGAACCTACTAACACGATGGACATTAAATAATCAGAACAACAAGCGTCTCAAAAATACTGCAGATGGTAAAACACAGTAAATAGTGTAGAAAGCAAATTAAAATAATGTTAGTAAGTTTCATGTTTCCTTTAAAACTGAGCACATTTTAGCCAAGAAATATAAGAACTCCTTCCTCATGTATGTGTGAGAAACGATGTCAGATGCTTTTTAGGATAAAGCTAAAACATTGCAGACAAAACCAGACTGCTTATTTACACGCGGACCAAATGTCTTAGCTTGCCATCATCATTGTTGTCAAAGGCAGTGGTTAATATAGACTACAAAGTATATACAATGTACATTAACCTGAAAATATAATACAAATCTATAATCTAAAGATCTTTTAGGGTTTTTTTGTAGATATATTTACCAGAATACCCTCAACTATGAACACAATTAGTAAGAGCTGTTTTTGTTCTGCTTTCAGGTTGTCATTCTCCTTTTCGGCCAGTGGGTGACAGCAGCAGATTGCAGTCAAACTCTCAGTGTCTGACAGCTCAGCCATCAGGCTCAGGTTCCTCTTTTCCCTGTGGGAAAGCCAAGTGCAGCAGGCTTCCTCTTTATTTTCACAATAAGGCGTGAACAGTGTTGAACAAGTTCATTATTTTAAAATACATGTCAACAAAGCCATACATTTATGGCTTCTTGATCCTGTTTAGAAATCCTTCTTGGTTGCATATGACAAACATAGTTATCTGTACAAATTAATATGGAAGAACTCCAGCAGTTTCAGGTTAAGAGGCTAAGGAAAAGGTCACACAAGGCCTGAGACATTAAGCTTCACTTACTCAGCCTGTTCCGTGTAAACCGACAATTTAGATGGCAAATTTGCATTCATGCATTAACCATTAATCCCCTGCTGGTAAACTGTCAATCATAACTATAACTACAGGGGAAAGAGGGAGAAAAAAGGAATTGTTTAGCTAAATGGCCCTGGGTTAATTTGTCAGACACATTAGCTCACGTGTAGAGTTCCAGTAGATGCATCAAGAGGAATAAGACGTGTTATGCTCTGCAGCAAAGGACAAGACTATTACTAATAACATAACATAACACACACACACACACACACACACACACACACACACACACACACACACACACACACACACACACACACACACACACACACACACACACACACACACACACACACACACACACACACACACACACACACACACACACACACACACACACACACACACACACACACACACACACACACTGCAGCTGAAAAACTAATATGCCTCATTGCTCCCTATTTTGGTCTTATTTTAAAATGTTTTTTTATGTTGACTTACATTGACAAATGCAATTGTGTGAAATATTGAGTTTCTTTTTGATAAAGAAACTTGATTATTTTGATTATTCAGTTTAAGTTACTGTTGGATCTCCTTCGATTTTGATCTCAAGTCTATCTTGGGTAAATATACATAAATCAGCCCAAAAAGACCACAGAAATTCCGTCACCTCTGAGCTGGGTAAAATTTACAGCTATCCATCAAAAACAAGGTAAACTAAATTCAGTAGGCAGATTTAACCATAAAAGGCAACTGAGTAAGTTAAGTAAAAATTTGAATGGGGTGGGTACAGACAGGATGGCAAGGGGAATTCAGAATGCTGACTCAGGTCCGGATGACAGACGGCCGACAGGTCATGGTGAGGTCATATCCTGGAGTGAAAGTGGATTCAAACACACTTCCCTTTGAGTTTCGTTGGCCCCAAGTGCTGTCCCACAACCTCAGACGCACCAGGATCTAACTGCTTTGGGACAGTATGAGGTCATCTACAGTCATACAGGAGTAGACACACTTCAGTCCCTTCAAGGCTGAGAGTGGAATATCTTTACCGAGAAGCTTAATATCATCTTGTGAACAGAAAGTTATCTCATCTACTTTCATTCCGAGAATCACGCCTCTACACACAATTACTGCGGTATTAGTGCTCATCTACAGCTGATTCTCAGTTCCTGTCTCACGAAGTGCACACATTTACTATGGTGTAGCAAGAGGCGGCATAAAGGAGATTAGAAAGGACACATTCTTACTCATATACAATACAGAAATTGTTGCCAAAGGGAGACACGCAGTATTCAACAAGATATTGTCATGAATCTAAATGAATAATCAATTGGTCTGTGTCAGCGTTGTGCATGTGGAAACTGTGCCAGACTCCCCAGTCCTCTTTGCAAAGCTCCGTCCAGTTAAATCGGGACCATGAAGAAACAATAGGCCCAAGTTTTCAATTAGATCGAGGTCAAGATTTGACTCGAGCACTTCAGACAAAAAGATTTGTGTTTCATGCTTGAGGTCATTGTCTTTCTGGAAGAGAATCGATCTTTCGCTGAACTGCAGTTCTGTTGCTTCCAGAATTTAACCCTCTACCTTGACAAACGTTCCACGGACCACTCAGCATAATGGCTTGACTTGGATGCAAGTACAACATTTATCCACAAGTGACATAGCCAGGCAATAACTGCTGGATGCGCAGCATCTCTCACCTCTGCAATCAACCGTCAACTCCTTCAGTGTTGCCATAGGCCTCATGATCAAACAAAGCTTCACAGTAGTACAATGTTCTTTTCCTTTTCTATGATTGAGCTTATTATAGTCTGATTGGTTTCCAGCACCTCGCAATGTTCTCACATTTTTTTTTCACAGGCCTTTCTGTTCCTTGGTCCTTTTTGCCAGGACAAAGACAATCACACATTTCCATATACATGTTTGTTTAACTTACAATCACTTTTTCCACCTTGCTTACACTCTGATCCCCATTACGCAATTACTAAAACGAAGTGCGAGACCAGTGAGGATTTACGCGAGACACAGTGAACCTGGTGAACATTTGGCATTTGGGTCAATGAGACTAAACTTCTACTAAAAAAACTTGTGAATAAAGGTAATGAATAAATCCGTTGCTCATGTCTGTTTTTACGAGTTAAAAATAACACAAAGGCCTCAGGCACAGCAATCCATCATTTCAATGTTCAATGTTCATTGTTGCTGCATTGTCACAGAGGTCAGGTCCCTTCTCTGTAAGTCCTGGTGCAGCAACACCAGGGATGCCAGGGGATGCATCGGTGGCAGCAGACACAAAGAAACCCTGGAAGGTAATGGCGATAGCTGGTGGTGGCGGTGGGGGTGGGGTGTCTCAGCAGAGTTTAGGTGGAGGGACAAAGGCTTACCCCCACGAGATATCCATTACTCGAACGGGCTCAGCGTGGGGAGGATCGTGCTCCCCCACGGCAACACACAGAAAAGGGGGTCACATGCCTCATCATGACAGTGAAGTAATCTGCACATAGCCAGCTCTAAGCGCGCGCATGTACCCACAGGAGACCTGTACTATGTGTCACCCAGATTTGAATGCGAAGAGGGACTCAGGTGCTGGAGGGTGAGGGGGGAGGGCGGACGACCATATTCCCATCTGCCAGGAGAAATGAGGACGTAACTGTGACTTTCCAGGGAAATTCTTCCACAGAACGAGAGGGGCAGCGAGGTGGAGCTTTGTTGTTTTCTTCTTAAACTGTCATACAGCATTGGTGCGTTGCAAAGCATAGAGTTTCAAAATGGCTTTTGTCCCAGCAGCTATCCGTTCACAGCTACTCTCTACACACCATTCTGAGGCTGGATGGACAAAGGCTGCAAGGGCTCGTGTTCTGGTCAGTTGTCTTCTGTGACTAAAACAGATGATACACATTGATGAAAAGCATCAACCCTGAAATTTCTGTCCAGCTTGTTAATGTAAAAAAAAAAAAAAATCGCCTTAGTTCATCTTTGAGGCATTTGTCATGTCCCTGTATTACATAACACTGGGGTAACATTAAACATATCGGTAGTTCATGTTTGTGAGCATGACCACATATGATCCACCTTTGCAGATCTAATATGGCATGAAAAACACTAAGTCCACAGAGTGAAGCAGACCTCAGGATCAAAGCAGCCCTAGTATCTGTCCTGTACACACCACTCAAAGCAAGATTATCTCCTCAGTGCACGGGTAAAAGCACACGTCGTCACAGGCAGGGGCTAAAAGGGGACAAATGAGGGTTAAGCTGCTTTCAATAATAGTTCTTTCTGAGAACGACTCCATAAATATGTAGCAGGCATGAATTCGGGCCTTTATTTACAGGTCATATGAACTGTGAACTGGCAGCGACGCCATTTTTGTGAAGAGAGGGAAATCTAATTCTCGTTTTAACAGATGGGGAGCACCACTCTCGAATGAATTCATTTTAGCTTCCAGACAGCAGGCTAAGAAGGCCATAGAACCTAGACTTAATAATAAAGTTGAAATTCTACAAAAGGTTATTCTACAAATTCTACAACCTGAATGACTAACAGCAAACAATGAAACAAGCTGCATACAGTATTGTGCTTGCTCTAAATTGTACTACCATACTCATAATGGGTCAAGCAGACAGGACCAAAAAAAGATGCAAGTTGATAATATGAAAAGAGAGGCCAAGTTCTATGACATATTATTCTTGACGAGCAAATTAGGAATGAATTAGTCAGCGGGCCTGAATCCATCTTCTGTGCCGTCTTCGCTGGACATAATGCAAGGAACACAACCACACACTGATCAGAAAAAGTAGGACAAGACATAATTCACAAAGAAGGACAAACAGATTGTCCCACTTTTTTTTATTTTTTATTTGCTGCCATACTTAAGGCCCTGCCCTCTGCAAATGTAACTGGAGAGCTGAGACTGTTTGTATTGGAAACTAAAGCTGCCTTTGCCGTCAGGTGGGAAAACAAGGTCGGGGACTTTAACCTGCATATGCAACGTAAGAGTGTACGGGAAAACAGAGGGAGGGGCCACAGAGCCAACAATACCCTACGCATGCAGTCACAATACGTACCTCCTCAGATTCAAATACACACCTAGATTTTAAAAACAAGAAATGAACTTCAATCTCTCCCACTACCTGTCGATGGCTGAAAGATAAGGCTTTTTTTTTTCTTCATCTGCACAATCTCCAATTCATTTCCAGGCTATTTGAGGCCAATTCAGGAAGTAACTAGGTTAAGCAGCATGGCACCATGGAAACGGTTGTCCCACCCCTGAGCTCAGCAGTAAAAAGGTTGAAGCTGTGGCAGCGGAAGTCAAGAGACGGAGACAGACAGAAAAAAGAACAAATGACTTACTTCAAAAATAAAGAGGATAGAGTCCAGCTCCTCCCTTTGAGATTTGTTCCCTGAAACAGAAGGAGGGTACTTAGCATTTTAAACACATAGCCTGGAGCTACGCTGCATTAGCTTCATCAATAATGGAACAATAATATGTGAACGTTCATTAAAAGGAACTTGTGTTACCGAAAAAGCCTACTCCCACTGGGAACGACTCCCCTAACCCACAACAGTCTTATACTGGTTACACTACACATAACCAGACATTGCTTCTCTGTGGTGCTTCTGCTCATTGCTGTGTACACAAAGGGCAGAGGGAAATACACCCTTGTCGTAACAAACACCATAGAGAGCACAGGGAGGGTTAATTATTGAAGCATCACCGAGGGTGGTGGTCAACTAGTCAGTCAGTGTGCAGTTAAAACAAGACCAAGGCAAAACCTACTGAATAGCTGAAACGTGTGTGGGCAAGGTGCAAAAGCTAATTTGGAACCAAAACATGTTAATTGACATGTTCATGATGTGAACGTATTTGCATTCTGCCTAGTGTCATCTGCTTTCAGCCCTTTATTTGTTTGTACAGGGGCTCAGTCTGACTCCATGCAGGCTTTGTACTAGGGAGCTGGCAGGGTTAAGTCGGTTTAATGTCCTGTTTAACTGATTCGGATTGACACATACAGATCCTTCGATTTAAATCTAGAAAAGCTGCACCTGAAGTAGGTGATGCTGGTGGTAGTACCATAATGATATTACATTGGCAACAAAATGAACGGGTTAATTAATTTACTCTATTCCAAAGGAAAGACGTCCATCTACAAGCCAATGAATGTCAAGGCAATGTAAAACCAAAACTAGCCAGATGAAATGTAAACAATGTAACAAAGACAGGAACCTCGGTCGGGACCTTTGTCCAATAAGTCACAAGATTTTTTGCAACTAATTCATTTGAAAAAATTGGTAAAGGGGTCAGACGATAAAAGAAAATGTTTGCCCCAACTCATATTGAATGAGCAATGGCCATTGGAGAAACTCCAGTGAATGAAGAATAGTTGTGCTCACCTTTTTGTTTTAAGTTGCTTTCCAGTGTAATGAAATTTTCATAGAAGATAAAATAAATCTGAGAACAGTTGCCCTCGAAGAATGCTTTCAGTTCACTCTTGTCAATGATATCTGTGGGGGAAAAAAAGAAACACTGTCAGTGACATATTGAATGGAGAAAAGTTAACAATAAACCTTGTTGTCAAGATGCACATTCGATCTGGATGTGGGCAATAATCTTTGAACATGAAATTCTGCTAATCATGCTATTATGGAATAGCTGGCATAGTTTTCCTGGTCATGCAGGCTTCATTACAGATAATCATACAGCACAATGATCCAAAGTCATTTAGAGAATCAATGAATGATCCTTTTAGTTTGGTCAGAATGTCAACTTTGCTCATTAAGTTCTTTTTGCTATAATGTACAGCCGGGAAAAGATCAGGATTAACCGATGTAGGCTAACATTTGATTTTAATAGAATTGCCCAGGATCACAAGGATCTATGAAATGTTAATTTTCTGAGTGCATGTGTCAAAGAATTAAAAGGCTGTCACTACATATCTTTTACCAACTTCTTTTAAGGTTCTTGATGGTTTCTAAATACATTGAGATCGTCTTTGTTTAATCTGAAGATGCTAACCACCACAATTTGCTGTCTGTCTGTCTGTTTAATTAAAAGTGACAACTGTACAATCACTGTTGCACAAATGAATTTCTTTATTCGTTTCCCTTTTTTCAGACTACGTCTGTTTTACATCAAGGCACGTTGCTTAACTTCCTTTTCCTGCATGATTTCCCCCACCTGTACTCACTAGGGGAATGATGACAGGTTTTATGGAGGTGTCGAAAAACAATATCACCACCCAATCTGATCATTTTACAATTCTTTCTCAAACATCCCTCATCTGCTGATGATGCAAGGCAGTATAAATTATTAGATTCGAGGTGGAAAGAGAAGCCTTATTTAAGACTTCACATGCAAAGACACACATCTTGTGCCAGTGACCTCATGTTCAACTCTCTCTGCTGCCGACCTATACTGTTGAATATTGTAAACTCGGTCTGTAATCCAGACCAGGCTGAGGTACGTTGATGTGTACAGCCACAAACCAACCTGCACTGACAAAAATCCCAAATTCCTATAATGAACCCCTATCGTTTGTGATACGGTGGTAATGACATCGGCCTGGACTGAAAAAAAATCAAATATAGGCCAGGAGGAGTCCTGGCACAATAACAGCAATTAAGGTTCACCTTCTGCTGCGATTCTCCCTCTACCACATGGCAAACTGGAAGACGCCCAGAGGCAGTCCAGCCCATGTATAGTCCTGGAACAATGTACTGTTGTATGACACAGTGACTCAGATTGATTATCTTTGCCCTGAGATACAAATAAAGATGATGAAAATGCACAATATCTTTAGTTGTCAATTTTGACATGGAAAAATCCAGCAGGGCTGCATCTTCTGTGGATCAGAAGAGGCCGTCTGGCTCTTTGAAAGCTATTGGGTCTAAAATGTAACTACGTGGGTCCAGTAAAAGATATCTTCTAAAACTCACATGTAGACTGTTTCTCAAATGATCAATTTTTGAATATGTCAATTTTAACTCTCTCAAGGAAAGCAACACTCCAGCTCCTTGTTCCTGGCATAAAGCTAATCACATCTGCTAAAATTCAAAATTCAAATTCACACGAGTGCTCACCCTCATACACAATGACTTAAAAGGAAAACTTCAACTGTAAAAAGTTATGATTGTCCATGGCAATGACATCTAGTCTCACAGCCAGAGGACAGCCAACACTTGAGGCCTGTGGAAGTAAAACCACTGTACATATTTTATCAACAGCATCCATTTAGGTTTACAGAAACAATGACGATGCTGGTTTCTTGCCGTTCAGTGTTGTAAGCTTTGGTTTCATCGGGTTTATCTCTGAGCTGGCAGCATCAGCTAACCTAGACCACTCATCTTTTCAGTATAGGCCTAGAGGTGGCTGGAATGACGAACAGCTCCGCGGTACCAAAACAACTCCTGGCTTAAAATCCCTTGGGCCATTATCCCAGAAGGAGTGTGCAGTCAAGTGTGAAGAATGGACTTGAGCTCATACCAAGAAAAACACCTCTCAAAGAATACTTTTAAAAATGTCACTTTGAGGGGACACATGGATTTTTATTTCAGTTTTATTTGTTTTTAGAAATTGAACTGTCACTGTTTACATAAAAAAATATATATTTTAAAGTTTTGCAGCTATGGAAGAGAAGAAATGTGCGACCCTGAGGCGCTTCAGTCTTGGCCCATCACGTTTCATTTTTTATCACGGTTTATTCTGTTGGGAGGGTTTCCTAAAAGCTTGCGCGTGTGTGTGTGCTTGTGTGTGTGTGTGTGTGTGTGTGTGTGTGTGTGTGTGTGTGTGTGTGTGTGTGTGTGTCTTCGTGCGTGTTGTTTTTGTGAAAGCATGAGCAGGTTTAACATGCATTTCTGAGAGTGGACAACTGCTCAGATAAAGCCGGTTTAAGATAAATTACAGCTGATTTGCTCGATGTTTCCACATTCAATCACCACAGCCAAGTTCAATAATTATGCCATTACTTTATTTTGAGATTCGTTTAAGATCAATTTCAACTAGTAGTGGCAAGTATATTAAATTATTATGATATTTTCCCACATTTCTAATTAAACAATCAAATAATTGCATTTATTGATAGGAAAAAAGGTCTGATCAAACTGCAAATGTGGCACCTGTGTAAGTGAGTTACAGACAAAGGACAGAGAGGAAGTCTATGAAAATCATGTAACTCTAATTTGAATAGTGTTTGTGGGGGTGGGGATGATGCCTCATGTCACAGAAGCATCACAGCCCGTCATCCTTTGCTCTCCAGGCCACAGACTCACTGTTTCTCCATCTGCTCAAATGCCGCTAACCAGCCAGTGGAGTGTGACGGACTGTGGGAGAGGTCTTAAGGGGAGGAAAGAAAACATTTCAAAAAGGGAAGCTCACAGGACCTCCGACATTGAGCAACAATCTCAGGTGGACAGACACTAACAGTTTAGGTAAAAGCTGACGAAAACATTGCTCAGCCTCCCTGTAGTGAAATTCAGACAGACAGTCCAGCTGCATTATTCAGATTAGCTGCAAATTATAACCTGCTATAGAGCAAACCTCATAAAAGACAGTAATGAATGAAAATTGTGTTAGTTACTATTGATATACTACACCAGCAATGATCCACAGGCTGAGTGGAGGTTGTCTTTTTCATGCACTCTGTGTGTGTATGTGTTTGGCTGAAAGGATGAAGTTGTAGAATGGCAGGGAGCATTGTGAGCGCTGATATCCTAGCTGGACCCCTCACTCAATGGTTTCGCCCACGTCTCAGGTAACAGCGTTTGCACAGAAAGAGACAGAACCTGTTCTCTGAGCCCTGGGAATGCCGGGATCACACTGTATTCTCTAAGCCCAGCAAGATAACTGTGTCCTTCTATTTGACACCCCTCCGTCCACAAGGCTCCCATGTCAAAAAAGAAAAAACGGTGTTTGATGAACAGCAGCTGTAGCCAGCCATGGTCCCACGGGGCTGTCATGGTGGGAGAAAAGCTTGAGCCTTAACACTGGTGACTGCAGCTGAATGAGCCGATAGCTTGGCTGTTTATAGAAGCAAAGTTAATGCCAACACTCATTGATCTGATTCACGCGTACCAGCACTTCTTGTTGAAGAGGGCTGAAGAACTAATGGAAGTGAAAAGAGAAAACCCAGCCAAGTTTGGTAATAATACAAACCAGGAGTCAATTGCTGCTCCAAATGCAATTCTAGTGATTCTACTTCCTGCTGAATGAAGCTAAACACTCGGCTAGTGCCAATCAGCTGCGTAAACTACACTAAACTATTCTGCAAGGGGACATTTAAGTCAGCCTTGTTATTAACTGTATGAACCATGGTCATACAGTTCTTTGACAGTGATCCCTTAATGATGCACTGACTGGCAATCTCTTTAAGTGGAATTAACAAACACATGCCAAACAGCCGGGCCACAGCAGGTCGTGGTTGGACGCCACTGTTTTCTCCATTGTGACATGCTTCCTGTACCGAACTGTCAGGGAGGAACAGATTTTCTGCCCCCGTGTCAGAGGACCGGCTGGAAAATAATATACTGTGCAGTCAGAGCTGAAGGTTACCCACAGTGTCTACCCAAAAAATGTTTTATGGAAGCAGATATTATCAGCCCACTGTCATTTCCCACAAGAAAAAATATCCCACCCAGATGAGAGTGAAAACGTTATGCTGATGTTTTCCAACCTCTGGCTGGATAAAACATGGTATTCTGTTATTTCAGACATTTGTCACTGAGGGTCTTCAGATCTCTCCTTGTGACTCATGGGACCAAGGGTGAAAAGGGTGGAGTGAACCGCTGAAAGCCTCACAGTATTATATAATCCTACGGCATACTTTGGTACGTAACGACTGCACAAAAAGTTAACCATGGAAACAAGGATTACCATCCAACCGGTTGCCCTGTTGCTTGCTATTCAAATTAACTGACGTTAAAACTGGGTTTGCCCAGCAAGCACTGAGCGAGTGCTGCGCAGCGGTGTGCACACTGGACTTGCTAACGAAAAAATGGGTGAAGGTCAACCAGTCGGCCGAAGCGTATGGTATATTTACACAATCAAAACCAAACGTCAGGCTTTGCTGCCCACAGCTCCCTGTTCAAACTGAATCGGCACACAACATTATGCAATAATGAAGAGCCCACATTTAGTGCTCAAAGGCCGTGTCAAACCGTAGTTTGAACCTCGGAGCAACTTACAATGTACGCCGTTTGTACCACCTGAAGCGCGATCATTAATATGCACAGTCAGTCTCAAAAAGCAAGTCTAATCAGGCTTTTGATCACACATGCCCTCATTTGCATTAGCTCTGGGCTAGCTAACGCTGCAGGTGCACTACGTTCACGCCAGAAAGGAGATGGGGAGAGAGAAAAGACTGATATGTTTCTTTGGCAGCGTGCTCTGATTAGACACAGAGGAGTCTTTAAGAGCCCCAGCAGAGGGACGCCTGGAGGGCACCGACACAGACGAGATATGGGGGTGTTAGCTAAAGTGGGAGCTGATGGATGCGGCGTAGATGGCGCTCCCCCTGCCTAAATCACCTAAAAACAAAGGAGGGGAACCGAGAGAAAATCAATGAGGCCTGTAGGAGATTGGGGGGCGAAAAAATGAAGATATGAAAGACTAGAGAAGTATTTTTCTTTTGATTTCTTTTATTGGCAGTGAACTGAGGAAATGCATGAGGGAGATAGCATAGATGCAGCACTTCAACTAGTTCAGAAATCATTCTAAAGTCTTGTTTGGTTTGAAAATGGAAATATAAAAGTTTCAAGTAAAGAAGTAAATAGTCATTTTTATGTTTTAACCATTGTTTTAAGTTGTCTGTTCTGTTTCATAATAAGGTTGAAGGTAACAAATTCAAAAAATAAATAAAAAAAGAATGTACATAATGTTTGATGTGCTGTCGACGGTGCTTGGTGATCCATAGTGTGGGTGAGGAGGTTGATATTTGACCATAGTGAAAGGAGGTTAATCATAAACCTCTTGCAACCCACTGAGGAGAGCGAGTCTGTCACATGATGCAATCCACGGTGATAAAAACAATATGTAGCAGGCACTGTGAGCCTCATTGGGAGCCTTGATTACACACTGTTGAATGTGATCCAACAAGCTTTGCCAATCTTTCCTCTTCCTCTTTCCTCTAGTGACAAGAGAATCATCTTCTATGGGTCGGTTTAGCTTATGAAGCTGTCAGTTTGCAGAATGGTGCAAGTGGGCTAGGAGTTGCCATTACTACTAGTCAGGAGAAAATATGAATAATTGGCTTGGCCATGCCATGTATCATCCTCCATGATAAATGTATTCACAGAGAAAGATTAACATTCTGCTAGGGCTGAAGCAATGGAGCAAAGCATTCTACTCTCTCTGAGTTGACAGATGCGCAGCATGCGTTACAATTTATATAAGCGGTGTCTGACTTTACTAACCTCACTTTTAACATGTCAACAGGCCCTGAAAATGTAGGAGGCTCACTTTAAATACAACAACAGTGTCATCATCATATTTTTTATGATAATTAAGTGGATTATAATTAACAGTGCAAACTGCAGCTACAAATAAAACAAATCAAAGAAATGTAATTATTATGAAGGGGCTTTCCTGCAATCACGACACTTGTGATGCATGTCATTTCATTATGATGCCATTTGTGCCAAACACTGCATGAATGCCTCTTGACTTGCAGTCGGCGTCTGGCTGTGTAACATATTGGGGCCCATGAATCTAAATAGGGCACAGTGTGAAACGATCATGGTAGACACGGCAAAGGCCGACCTTATTCCAGACCGAGCTCACACATTAGAGAGTGGCTTATTTCTGCAGCTTGGCACTAAAGAGCTGCTAAACTGGCAACTTTCACTTTCCTCTTTAGGTAACTATAAAATTCAAATCTTTCTTCTCAACAGAGGGCTCAAGTCTGTTTCTCTGTATAATGATTCCAAATGGACATTGTTTTGCCTAAAATGAATGACAGGAGAAAAAATCCATATGCATAAAAATTTGGTTCCCTATTTTTTTTCCCCTTCCAGCAAAAAGAAAAAAAGACTAGTTATATATATATATATATATATATATATATATATATATATATATATATATATATACATATATATGTATATATATACACACACACAAATTATTTTGTGTTTAAATATTAAATAAAAGTTGTACTTCTAATGCAAACAGGTTGTAGTCAAAATTAAACAAAGCCTGAAGCCTTTAATTATTTTAAGTAGGGAAACAAGCCCTATTTAAATGTAATTAAGAAAACAAGGGTAGTTTTTCAGGGGGAAAAAACATACATCAGTCTCCACTATTAGTTCCTTTAAAACATATTATTTATTCCTGTTTTCATATACTTAAAATAAAATAAAATTTGTAATATTGCGTCCTTTACATGAGAAATGTCATCACTAGGGGGCTCACAGAAGAGAACACACTGAAAGGTTATATGTGAGATTTCAAACAACCATACAATGTCCTTTGTAATAGTGGAGTAATGACATCCTGTGCAGAGAATGAAGTCACACTCCCTCCACATGGCGTGATTTCTGAGCTTTCCTGTTTTTAACTGCCATAGCCACACATTCATGTCAGTACATGTGTGTGTGAGTCCCTCCCTGTGAAGTTGTTGTCCCTCTCCAAGTCTGTTAGGCGAGATGGCTCTGGCTCCTATCACCAAGGATGTAAACATAGCTCCTGGGTGGACTTGCTAATTTTCTCCCCTTTTCCATGCTGTGACATCTTTCAGAGGACACAAACACTGTAAACACACCTGTCGCCACGGTGCTGTTGAATCAGACACACCACGGCTCAACTGGGTCTTTCAATACTATTGGCTACACACGGCATGGCATATGCTAACAATGCTAGCCATGCCAAATGGCTGATAGCCACCATGAAGGCCCACTGTTACTCCTATTCCACCAACCTGGAACAGGTTCCATTCCCGATTGTACACCTTATTAATTTCGACCGAGAATAAATGAGTTTAAATCCTGGAAAGTTGGTTCCCTGTTGGACCCAAAAAATAGCAGGTTTGGGCGAAAACCATGAGGATATGAGTGGAAGTGTCATATTTTTTCTTCTAAAGGTCGGAGAGAGCTCCATTGTGCATTGTGAGGGAGGGCAGAAGTAAGTTTTAAAAACACAAATTTACCGACCGAAACGTCTCACACAGAGGCTTTGACAGGAGCACCAACAGGTGGAGAAAGCAATTTTGGAGAAAGCTTGTTCCTCTCTTTGTTGTTGTTGTGATCTTACTGCTCTGACCGGGCCGCGAACTCGCAGCCTCGGGTTTGGGAGACTGACGCGCTGACCACTAGGCCAAAACCTCTGAGTCGTAGAGCCATTCGCTAGCACGTCTCTTAATGTGTCGGCGAGTGATGTTTACAAACTGCACACACAATGTTGTGAGGTGCGGTCTGCACCATTTTTTTTTTTTCCACGATTTTTACAAAACGTGAATTGCTTTAGAATCGCTTACTGCCCAGTTAAGATGCATCAGATCCATTTCACCAGTCTGCACATCAGCTAGATGATTTTTGTTTTGTTGGATCTCCTGTACACAGGGTTGCTCTATTCAGTTGTGCTTCAAAGCATTTGTTCTCATTGAAGTTGCTGGTGCTAGTGCCATATCTAGTAGCAGTGTACATAGTTTACATGACCTTTAGAATTATTCCAAAAAATGTTACCTTTAAAAAAACAGACCAAAAAAACCCAAACTATTTAACGTAGAGTATATTGTTTATTGTTTATCCCCCAGAACCAATCACTATAGGGTTGCCAACCCAAAATATGCTCTTAACAGTCTGTGTGGCACTGGAACAGTAAGCCCAAGTTAAGTGTTTATTTTCCTTTGGCGTTAAAGCTGGAAATACATAGCAGATTAGTGAGAGCTTGGGCAACATAAAATGTAGATCCACTTTGAGATCAAATCTTGTTTGCATATGCTCCCCAAGTAAACCACTAGTGTTGGGCTAGGTTCGGTTATCACAAAAGCAGGACAGGTACAGTACACGATGTTAGTAGACAAACTGGTTTTTCTTGTTCTGTTTAAAACAAAAAAACAAATCACACATATTTGATCCACAGCAGAACACAGAACCCTGGTGTTTTCCTATCTCTAGCTCTCCAGCAGACCAGCAGCTAAAAGAAAACAAGCCTTTCATCCAGCATCATGTGATTTATATCATATTTGAAATTTGACTTTTAAGGAAGCTCAGAGACACATGACGGTAAATACCACAGACGGAAAACAGAAAAGCAAGGCCCAGAACATTGCCAAAGCTTTAGCAGATTATCAATACAACGCATCCTAGAGATTTGCTATATGTTGGAATATTCAACTCATGTGCTACAACATAATCAAAACAAAACTATAATTAGGTAGCCCTGAACTCCCTTGTAGAAAAAGCAGTCTGGAAGAAAGGAAATAAATTAAATTTATTATATATAAGTACAAATCGGGGAAAAAGGAAAGGACACACTGAAATGAATCAAGTAATTATGTCAGGCAGGCTTGGGTTGAGACCTCCTATCTGTTTTTAAACCCTTAAGATCATTACATCAAGAAACTGCACTGTGATCGTATATGGAGCCAAATACGTATATGGGATGTATTATGGAGGTAAATACATGACTGATCTAGCCTTCTGGAGCTTTAAAACAATAACCCATATCCAAAATGACTTCCCTGCAAAGGGCCCATCAGACACTATGAGGTAGAGTGATCCTGAGCCAGTGAAATAGCTCGCTTTGATGCTTTATCACGGCATAGTTTGCAATTCTAATAGACCTGGGACTACTGCACAGGACTTCTTTATACTGCGGAATACATATCTTGACATTGTCAGTTCAGAGACAGCAACATTCATATTGACAACAGGCATGGGACTGAAGTCTCTGTACCCTATATATTTACTTACAACACATGTGCAACTGTACAGAGTCTATTATAGCTAAATGTATGTGTTCTTATACAAGGGTGATGAAAAATGTCTCTCCCACTTGTAATTACAGACATTATCACCGAAAGCCCAGGTCTGCCAGTTTTCCACCAGCGCCTAAACACAGCATGCATTTGTGGATCTGTGTGGAGTCCCAATACTATTAAATAACACTTAACTACCAAATATCAGGCGATCCGTGCACACACATTTAACAATCTGTAAATAAACAAAGGAATCTCAAATATTTTTTAGACGTCTGTATATGCACCGAAGGCTTTACAAAAGGTGAAAATGATCAGAAGATGAAATCAGAAGTTTGTCTGTAATATAAATATGTATTCTGGCCGGTGTGCATTTGTTAAAATAGTTTCACATGTGTTCAAACGGCCTGGTATTTCCGTGTGGATTGGAGCACGCATTTGTGAGTACTTAACTCACTTGTCACTACTTGTTAACCTCAACGTTGCATAAAAAGATCATGTAATACACATTTGTGAGTCTTGTATCACTCCATATTTATGAGACCATGTGTTTTGGGCTCTTTCCAAAACAAAATGTACATCATATCCACTTGTGACTGTGGTCAATTCACCAACACAGCAGGTCACTTGATTTTTACTGTATCATTATGAAACAGAATAGTACAAAAACTGCTAAACTATTGTAGAACAAAAGCCAGTGGATTTGTATCCTTATTACTACAGTGCAAAGACTTCACTTCAACCTCAGAGTGTGAGTTTGTTTGTGAGGAAATAAAAATAAAAACCCATTTATTTACCAGACTTCACTCTGGTAGTTGAACTGCACTTGGAGAAAACCTTAAGTGCTGATACCATGCTGACATGGTGTGGGATGAAGGATGACAAGAGGCTGAAGTTGTTCACAAGTCTAATCTAAGTGTTCCACAAAAAGAGGAGAATCAGGAGTCGAGTGATCTCAGCCTTTACTTCAGCCACACAGAGGACCTTCTTAAGAGCCCTTCCAGTGTTGCGCTCATTGTTTCCTCTGGTGCTTCACCTTGTGATTTCTTTTCATGCCGGCGGCGCTTTCAGATGACCCTGACCTCAGCGACTCTTAGAGAAACATAAGGTCTAATGACACTACATTTCATTTCTGCTTGAGTGCAGAGCTTCCTTAAAGAAATAAAAATATAAAGGATGACCTTTGGCTGCAAACTAACACACCTCCACCCACATATACCTGACTGTTGTCATTAACAACATATCCACTGTTCTTCCCATACAGTTCACCAACAGGTTCGAGTTTAGCTCGTTTACACCGGTGGGAAAAACAAAGGGAAATGAAAACAGAAACAAACACACCTACTTTGCTTTTTCTATTAAGTTGATTCGGTCATGTCGTTATTGGTCCTTTAACCTTTGGGCCCCTGATAGCACATGATGTTTGAGCTAGACAGTGAATCACTTACTACAGCACTTACTGGTCTACAGCCGACCTGGCGGTCTGCAGCGGGTGAAAAGGAAAAATATCTCAGTCGGGATTCAAAAGGTATTCCCCCAGACGAACCCCTGTGTACACTCAAAGCGGCGGATGATTTCACCATATTACTGCTAACATTTTGACCCTCACCTGCAGGCTTATTCTTGAACACAAGATTGGGAGAAGAGGAATATGCAGCGGTGAATGCAGAGCGAGTCGGGACCGAGCAGGGGAACGACTTTGGACATGGCGACAGCAGTTTGTGTGCCTCTGCTGAAAGAAGCGGTGGGTGATCAGGTGGTTTGCTGGGCTCCTGTAATTAACAGCCTCAGCCACATCAAGCCAGGCATGACCGGCAAATTAACATGCAGCAGCTTTCACACTCCATCCCACAGCTCAGTGAGCAGAAAACCAATACAGGGCCACTCTGAAAATAGCCCCCACCACAGATTGTCCTCTCGGACACAACACCGCAGATACCGCCACAAGATTCAACAGGCTCGCTTCACGCATATTTCTGGTCCTGGTGGTACAGTACAATGCCACAGAGACAATGAGAAACAGCTTATGTAATGTTCAAATCAAAAAATCTTACAGCCCTAATAGATGATTGTGAAGGGTTAATAGGTTGCCAATAACTCTTTCACTTTTTATACATAAGCTGTAGGAACATTCTGAGAAATTCTCATTTCAATAGTTCTTAACATCACCAGTGCCTTATAACTATTTAGGATATGGTAAATAAGTATGTAAAACTTCTTTTGCTCCATTTAAAAAAAAAAATGCAACTGTTCCCCGTCTAGCCTGTTAGAAAATCCCCTTCCGTCAGAGGCTATTACAGTTACGTTTAATTTTTGGACTGTTACATTTTTACAATCATCGGATGAGGCGAATTAAGCTTGACAACCTAACTTTTTATGAACAGCGTGATTTACAAAAAAATGTGAACGAAAACTGTGAGTAATGACAGGAGGCCAGCTATATACCAAAGTCGCTGTCCTGCACTGAAACAGCCCCTCACCCTTCACCACTACTTCCTGTCCACACAGGAACCAGCAGCACCGGGAAGAAATCCTTCCTGAAAGCATCGTGAAATCTGCCGCGCTGGGGGACAGCAACACACAGGCCCAGCTATCAGCTGCTGGACAGATGAACCTTATCTTTAACTGCACATGAGGCAAAGAAAAACACAGAGGGCGTGCAGAGCGCCACGTTGACCTCCACTTTGGTTGAAGTAGTCTTGACATTGAAGGTGTTTGCTATGATAGCAGACAGCTCCAACCAAATGAACTTACAGCAGCTTTGCAAAAGCTTCTACACACCACATAGCTGATACTGCTTGTTAGTTGTGCCACTGTGCAAGAAATCAATAAAAAAAAGCCAACATGACACTACGAAAAGGTCACAAGCAGACATCTCTCATACGAATGGATGAAACGCAAAACATTTACACATTTTCCCATAGAGATTCTTACTTTATTTCCCCTCACTGCCTGCTACTGCAGACATAAATTTACTGTCCAGCTTTGCTATAAGTAATAAGTATAACTGACCATTTAGTACATATGAAAACATATATATAATATAAATAATGGCACTCAGTAGAGCACAGACCTTGGCCAGAGCCAAATCAAACTGCACCAGTTTGCACACACTCCTAGATATCAGTCCCCCTGATTTTTTTCCATCAAGATCCATGCATTAATACCTGGAAAATCTGTGAAAATGTAAAAGAAAAAACGCATCCTGGATCTGCCACTTTGTCTGGAGCCATGCCAATATTTTATGGATTCTTTCTTGGCCCATGTCCCATCCTTCTACAAAGTTTTGTGGAAATGTGTGAAGTTGTTTTAGCATAATCCTGTGAACTAAACAAGCAACCGACCAACCAACCAACCAACAAACCGACCGGAGCAAAAAAACATAACCCATAACCTCTGCAAACTATGTGTGTTTGAATAATTACAACACACATGCATGAGTGACCTACTTTGACTGAAATTCAGGAGAGAGGGCACATCATACTGTATATTGCATCCATGATAAATCTATTGCACTTTTCCTACACACCCCACAATTCCCCCTTGACAACTTTCCTCTCCTCTCACACTTTCCCAAAGTACCCACTGACCCTGTTTTGTTTGAGATGCGCATAGAACAACAGGAATGTTAGATATCTGCGTACTAGTAGCTTAAATGTCATCTTGTTTGAAACAGAAATGAAATGAAAAATGTAATAATGTGCACACCTAAGAAACAACAGAGGTTATGCTATAGAGTACAAAATATCTCTCTGTTTGTTTTGCTTCATAAAAGTGTGTGGACTTTGGTTCAGTAAAAAAAAAAGACAGAATGGACATAAAACTATTTAATATGCGTGTCAGGTGCTTTGTACTTTACTGTTTCGTTGAACTAGCCTTTAGAACTAGAGGGGCAGATGCATCCACTATTATACAGGTATTATAGAACATTATGACAGCTGATCAATGAACACAACCTTGAGCGTGGACTGGGTACACGTCCAATATGTGTAATAAAAAAGAAAAAACACAGGTCTATTTTGATTAACATTTTCAAGAGATATGATGTTTAATGTCTCTCCTGATTATAATTGTAATAATGCACTTGTATTTGGTTTTAAAGCAAGGGTTGGAACAACAGTTATACGACTGTCAATAACACTGCACTCCCTTGACCAATGACAGACACTTGATGTCAACTGAAACACACAGCCAGCAAGAGGAAAAACACACTCCCACTGAACATATATATATATATGTATATATATACACCGTATATATATCATCACTAGGTTTTGACACAGGGAATAATGACAACAAAGGCTGCGGTGGGCGACTGCTCCTCGGCGAAGTTGGCCCCTGACCAGGCAGCATCAGTTAGCATCGGCTGGCTAGTTAGCTCCCACCAGCTAGCATCCATGCCTCATGACAGCGTCGCTCGTCTGTGACGAGTGCGTCAATGTGTACTATATATATCTATATTGATATAGAGATATATATATATCGATAAAACGCGGGGCGGTGATTGTCGAACACTTCGAATTGCAGTGGCAATATTTATTTTAATTTTTTTTGTGCCATTCTGTGAACTTACGTTGCCACTTACGTTACGAGTCGCTGCGGTGACAGCCAGCCGGCTAGCAAGGCGACAGCCTCGCTATGACGTTAGCCGTCGACCGGTGCCCCGTTAAGCTAGCTCGACGGGCTAAGCCTCGGCGGCGCAGCATCAGAGAAGCCCGGCGGCAGATGTCACTCACCCAGCAACGACCGGAGGTGCTTGAGCCGGGTCAGCACGTCCTTCTTTGGGTCCAGAACTTTCTGTGTAGATTTCTTGACGTCGCCATGCCCCCTGCGAGTGAACATTCCGCTGTGAGGTTGCAGCAACCGCGCTGCGAGCCGAAATCACCTGCGCGCCACCGTGTACACCGAGCCTCCGGTGTGACCGTCGCTTCCCTCACCGCCGCCACTCGATGCCTGCTCGGTAAACATTCAGCTGACGGCCGCTAGTGTCCGTGTTTTTTTTGTTTTTTTTTTGTTTTTTGGTGGGTGTGTAAACACGGAAGCGCAGCCTGGCAGGGAGGAGTGGTCGAGTGAGATGGACACGCCCCCTTGTTTATAGCCGTTCCACCTTGCGCTTCCGTTGTGTGTTTGTTTGTTCTCGTGCATTTTTTTTTATTTTTTATGAATAACTTCCCCTTTGATTCTCCTGAGGAGAAGCTCTGGCACTGTGCAAACTGCTGTTCCTTTAGAGAAGGAGAAAAGCACAATAACTGTGTAGAAAACTGGAGAGTGGCGCCCAGCGTCAGTCTAAAAACAGATTTATAGATTCTACCTCCTCCAATACAAGAGAGAGATTCGACGAGAGGATGTCGTGATCTTGTTATTGTAACAGCTCCCAAGCGCCCTCTGGTGTTTGAAACTGTGAAATGCTACAGCACAGGAGATGGAAGTGCATCTTTTTTCGTCCAACACTTGCTCATATAATTCACCTTGGGAACAATATTATGGTATATATTTCTGTATTCCAAACATTTCTTTTTGGTCATAATTTGTCGGTCAACAGTCGAAAACCTCTAATTTAATACGAGAGGAGACTAAGGATAAGGCTGGCAGAGCCTGTGCCTTCTTAAGTCACTTTTAAAAAAACATTTCTATAGACTTGCTTTTATGTGATGTCGTGTTTTTATATCTTTTTTTATTCAGATATGTGACCTGAAAACCGTATTATTGTTGGAATGCTGATTTTGTCTGTGATTTGTAAAATCACTTTGTGAAGCTACTTCTGAAAGGTGCTATATAAATAAAATTATTATAAGGAGAGCAGCAAATGTACACGTTTGAGTGGCTGTAACCGGGGGATTTGATGTTGAAAATAAACTGAATAAGCACAGTGTCATGTTTTGAATGTTTGCAGTAATAGGTTATATAATATTTATGACAAACTTACATTAATAATGGTTGCACTCCATTTAGGAGTTGCAAGGGCCTTGGTATTGCACTGTACTCGCTGGCTCACTGAAAAGGTTTACTGGGACTCTTAGGTTAAATGGGGTATAAAGTGTATGCTATAAAAAAAAGGTTTACTAAATGCAGCTGTAGTGTTTTAGCTTGAACAAAAACAATGTTGTTTTTCGTGCAATATAAATGCACACCAAATGATTGTGCCATCACTGTAGTTTACTCAGAAATATTGTTGTTAGAGTCTGCATTAAAAATACTAAGCATCTCCCCTTACTAATTATTGGTGCTAACTGCACCCATTGGAAAAAAGTACTTAACCAGGGAATCTAACTTCTAGGTTAAAGAGACCTGTATTTTTGATATTCACACCCTGCAACACAGAAAAAAGGGCGATGACAGCTTTGCTGATCATTCAAGCCACCGCCACTTGACACTATGATTTTATGAATGAATGTCAGAAATCAAGAGATTTTTTTTTTTAAGTGGAAGAGCTCTCCTGCGGTTAAAGTCAATTTAGGGTTATGCTAAATTGAACAGTGTTCAGTGTGCTCGTGACACTAATGGATTTTCAAAATAAATTGTCCTACTTGGTTGTGCAGACAGCTAATTCCGTCTTGGAAATGAAAAAAAAAACAGCATTTATGTTCTGAGATGAATCTTGAGTTTAAAGAGATTGCATGCATCCGTTAATCGACTCCAATAAACTGGCATTCTGTGCAATCTCACTCTTTTGCTTGTCTGAACCCATCTGTCTTATTTTTGGAGGCTATTAACTTTGACGCAAGGCTAAGGGAAATTATTTAACTGATACATCATGGCCACATCTCATTAAAGACTGTTCAAATGAAGTTCTAGTACTGGGTGGGAAATCATGTCAGACTCAGATAATGTCTACTTTTATAAAAAAAAATGCATGACTATCTTGGCATCTGTCTGTCATTATTACACGTTACATTATCTAATAATGTGTTTTTTAAGACTAAGTATTACGACATAACATAAACAAACAGGTTTATTGGCTCTTTATTGTGGTCACAAAAAATGACAAGTGGGACTGCCCCCGCGAGCACATTTACCAGGAGATGGCGCCTAAACCCTTCTTTGGAAATAGGAGTCAGTAAAACACACCAGTACAGGCTACACATATTATTCTTGTTCTGCTTCCAAGAATAAAAAGTGCATGATGCTCTACGTGTAGCCTGCAAACACGGGAATCTTTTTTTTCTTCAAATAATGAGGGAATTAATTCACAGAACAACAGTGGTAGAGACTGTACCCGAAGAGGGAACGACTCATAAAGCACCAGGTTTTTGTTTGAAAAACTAAATTCTGAAAGTAAAATGAAGGCATTCACAAGACGTCCAGTGTTCACGAGTCAACCTTGAAGGATCCTATACTCTCAACGAACCACACAAGATTGTATGTCATCTGCCAGCCCCACACATCGAGGCTGGCAATGATGTGAGCGCGTTCTCTCTCTCTCTCTCTCTGTTTCTCTGTCTCTCTCTCTGTGTGTCTCTCTCTCTCTCTGTCTCTCTCTCTCTCTCTCTCTCTCTCTATCTCTCTCTCTCTCTCTCTCTGTCTCTCTCTCTCTCTGTCTGTCTCTCTCTCTCTCTCTCTCTCTCTCTCTCTCTGTGTCTCTCTCTCTCTCTCTCTCTATCTCTCTCTCTCTCTGTCTCTCTCTCTCTCTCTCTCTCTCTCTCTCTCTGTGTCTCTCTCTCTCTCTCTCTGTCTCTCTCTCTCTCTGTCTGTCTCTCTCTCTCTCTCTCTGTTTCTCTCTCTCTCTCTGTGTCTCTCTCTCTCTCTCTCTCTGTGTCTCTCTCTCTCTCTCTCTCTCTCTGTCTCTCTCTCTCTCTGTCTGTCTCTCTCTCTCTCTCTCTCTCTCTCTCTCTCTCTGTGTCTCTCTCTCTCTCTCTCTCTATCTCTCTCTCTCTCTGTGTCTCTCTCTCTCTTCCAAGGTTCTCCATAGTGAACATCAGGGTAGTGAGAGCGGGAGGCCAAAGAGTAAGGAGGAGTAAAAAAAAAAGAAGAAAAAAAAGAGGAGTCAAATCAGCCTTTGCCCCGCAGTTTGGTATGACACTCATTATCTGAAGTGGGCCATTCTGAGAAAGGAGGAGGTTGCCTGTCACAACAGATGTTGATTACACAAAACAGGGCAGTTTGGAGGGATGCGTGAGCAAAATACAAGGACACACACACACACACACACACACACAGAGAGAGAGAGAGACACAGACCCACAGGGTTATTGTTGGTGCTTTGTCATCAGTCCTAATTGATTGTAATCACCATTCCTTCCTGGCAAACCTCCCCTGTTCTTAAAGGGCAGGTTGTTCGCTCATTATCTACGAATTGATAATCTATCAACCGTCACGGTGAGACTTCACGTCTTTGAAACGACGCGCCACACCGCCCCCTCCAAGATGGTCCAGTGGCGAATAACGACACTCATGGCGCCAACTGTGGCATCCTTTTTGGAACGAGGTCAATTATTCAGAGTATAAAGCATCGTGATTCATTCTTCTTCTGCCCGGTGCCAGGCCCTGGCAGGGAGACGCAGGCCCCGTCGTGACCAAACGGTGGCGCTGTAGCCTCACAAATGCAGGCCGGGCTGTCGGCCTGACTCCAATCCAAGGTTTGAAAAGCACTTGTCCGCTCTAAATTGTTCTTATAAAGAGCTCGGAAATACTTGACTTTTCTCCTTATGTGGTTATGGATTTGCTTTTTTTTTTTTTTTTTTGTACAATTAAGTGCCATTAAAAGCTAATGTATCCTGTTAAACCACATTGCGGTGTCGGGGCCGCCCCCCCCCCCATATACCGTGAATAGGAGCCAGCTCTGGGAGAATTTTTCTCTTTTTTCTTTTTTTGGGGTGTGAAATCTATATCGGACCGTTCAGGAACTCGCGGATGAAAAGGATCAAAAAGGGAAATGTCCGCAGGGATGCTGATTGTCCAGGCTGCGCGACCACCCACGGCTGCTTGACACAGATGAGCAAACGGGGAAAACGAATTAATGAGACGAACCCAAACTGCGTCGGACTCAGACAGGCCTCAGCGACGTGTAGCACGTCACACGGACAACTTCTGGATTTTTGTTTATTAAAAAAATTTTTTTTTAGCATTGCACCCTTTATATGGAATTTTGGGAGACTGTTTAGAAGAGAAATCACGAAGAATTTACATTGATCACATGTATTAGATTACATCTCACGAAATAAAATATACTGTAGACCCGCTGTTGTATTATAGTATATATATATAGGTATTACCAATTGTTAACAGCAGCCTCTACAAATAAGGCACAAACAAGTGCTGGTGGCCTCCACCAGGGGTCGTCATTGTGCGCTGAGCCATCAAGGTTATCTCCCCATTGACAAGTTCAAAGCTCAAACTCGCCAATTGCACAGTCTATTGCTTTTATTTTGACACTCTGAAAAATTCTGAACAGCCGAAGTGGTTCACGTTCATGCTTTGAATTATTCACAACTATAAAACAAAGTGAGGTGTATGGATACGAGCAATTTCTGAGTCCAGTGTTTGTAAGGCACACTGTACTTTTGGAGCACATCTCCACAGAGGTTAATGAGGGGGCCACTCTGAAGTAATTAAAACAAGAGCATTATAAGGCAGCAGTTTCACATAAGGTACTCACGGCAACATACCCCCTACTTAATTAAAACTCTTTGCCGACAATATTTTTGTATCTTCTCAGGTAATCTGCTGTGAAATTAATAAGGAGGGGGAATTAAATGACTAATGCGGGCAAAGTAAGGCTATTTCTTTCCCCGCCGTATGCATGACAGGGGTCTCCATCTGGATGGCGTGATCCTTATTGCGCTAGAAAACACTTCTTCAGGTTCTCCGCCGTAATCTGATTCCAATTTCACTTGTGGTGTGACACTGTCGCGACAAGCCAGGGGGACGTTTAATTGAAATGCCCGTGCTTTTAATTGGATTCTGCTAAGATGGGAAATTACCTCCTGAATTACAGCCTTGTACCTTTAAATGCTGATACAGAATGGTTTCCAGCGGGGGATCAGTTAAAGAGCTGAAATAGTGTTTGAATTTACAGACCCACTGTTCTATCTGGGGGGGCCTAGCATTTCAAAGACAGAAATTTATATGGTGAAAATGAAATTGTTGTCTTTAACAGGGAAGTGCTCGAGAGACAATGCAATACTTGAGCGCGCTCTTGCAGTGCCATGCAGGCGTTTCAAGGCCTCTCCTGACATTTCGGGTGAGATTTCTTTATCAAACTCTTCACATTTTACAGTCATGGCGTACATTGCTCTTCGCCGCGTGTGTCTGTATTCTGTAAAGCAAAGATTCATGATATCATAGGCAGGCTGAAGGTGTTGGTATCCGACGCCGACGTGTGCAGGTAATGGTTGTGGGTGGTAGACAGCAAAGCGTCGCTCGCCTCCAGGGCCGTGCTCTTCCAACCTCCTGCATTGAGATTAGTGCCCCCCCCACTCTAGGGCCCGCGTCACCCTGCTGTGTCTGCGCAAGACATCCCTGCTCTCCCACTGCTGCCTCCTCCACCTACACCCATGACCCCTTGGGATAAGCTTGGAGTTCAGCCCTTTCACTGATTAGTTTGCTGGCAGATTGAAAGCCCATGTCCACAGCCCCGTGTCACCCGGGTTTGGCGCTACCTGTGTGCGGTTGGATCAGCAGTCGGCTGGCACGCCGGACCAGCGTGACACTGAAACCATCATTTATACATAACAGTTCTCCGGGTGCACGGCAAAGCCAAGTTGCCCCAACTCAGAGAGAACGAGTGTGGGATAGATGGCATCCTCGGTTATTTTCTAATTCTAGGAATATAAAAATGGCACCTTATATTTTTATGCTAGATATGCACTGCATTAGAATGACTTGCAAATATGTGAATGTAGGGATTCATGTGTGAGTGAGGATCCTGAGAATGTGAGGTCATTAGTAACTTTGCAGCCCCAACCCCTTCTTAGTATATTCTGTGTACGTACAGTATGTGTGTGTGTATGCCGTCTGCGTGCATTCACGTGTTTGCCTGTTTACTGTGCCATCGCTGGCCCAGGTTGGAGCCGCGGGAGTGTGAAATAACAAGCACAAGAGGGATTTCGCGCCTTTACAGAGCTGAAAAGATATATCTTTGTCAGAAAACCCGGCCCATTTTCATCCCCGACAAACTTTGTTTGCTTGCCACTACTCGCGGCCTACCTACTTCCTAATCCCCAGCACACCCCCACACACCCCCAAACAATTAAACTGCATCATTATATATGGGTTCCCACGGGTATGGTGTGTCCAGGTTTGCTCATGCTACATCCCCGGCCTGTTTTATCACCGTTATCAATGGCACACGGTGGGTCATTAGGAAGGACAAACAGCCCCGTTTCCTTTTTTTGGGGGGGGGGGTGGGCAGACACGGTGACACAAAAATCAATGCTCGGTTTCCCATGAGCACCTAATTAGGTGGACACTTGGTGCACTGTTGAGACAAAATGCATGAAATGCATGAAAGACACCCTCAGAGCTGATAAAGTGTCCGAGAGGTGAGGAGGAAATTCAGACGCGACACTTGTGGCCTGGCACGGGCAGTCTCATGCCCACCGGACGCTTGGGCAGTTCACCCTGAGGGGCAATGCTTGCTAATCAGGTCCGCTTTCTTTCTCTAACAAACACCCCCTATTGATATTTATAATTCATAAATATGCATGGGGGCTGGTGGTGTAGTTGGTTAGCACTTTCGCCTCACAGCAAGAAGGTTCCGGGTTTCGAATCCCGGTTCAAACCAACCAGGGCCTTTCTGTGTGGAGTTTGCATGTTCTCCCCGTGTATGCGTGGGTTCTCTCCGGGTTCTCCGTCTTCCTCCCACAGTCCAAAGACATGCAGATTGGGGTTAGGTTCCTTGGAGACTCTAAGTTGAATGGTTGTCCGTCTCTGTATGTGGCCCTGCGATAGGCTGGCGACCTGTCCACGGTGAACCCGCCTCTCGCCCAATGTCAGCTGGGATTGCCCCCCCCCCCCTCCCCTCCGTGACCCTCAAATGGATAAAGCGGTAGACGATGGATGGATGAAATATGCATGGTAAGATATTATATTATGTTGCGGTGAAATTTTCATCAAGTTTTCATCAAGTGCTGAGTGGCCGTGCAGAAGGCCGTTTTGTCAAATGTTTCCAACCGAATTGGTCTCTCACTGGAATTCCTGAGCATTCAATAAAAAAAAAAGGGGGAAGAGGGTGGGTAAAGAAAAAAAAGAAGAAAAAAAATAAAATGTGCAATCCTATTCTATAACCTGTTAGAGTGACACTTGCGAATTTCCACAGTGGACAAGGTGGCAGTACAAACGCAGATAGACGCAGAGGAATAAAAGGGCCTTCTCATGACAAACTTTCTGGAAATGTCAGCCTTTCATGCTGCTGAGAAGACCCATTTCATATCTATTACAGCAGGCATTCTGTGTCCGATATTTCAGATTTCCGTCCTCCCCGCGCCGCAAATCCTCTGCCAATCTTCCGCCCTCAAGAATCTCTGCCAGCCCCGGTACATTATTCCCCCTACCTCCTCTCCCGCTCTTTTGATGTGACAGAACAAACCGCGACCTATTAGGATTAAGGCTTTGAAAAGATCTTTGAAGCCGCTCAAGGTTCGTTTAAACCGGGGAATGACAATATGAGCTGTGGGGCAGCAGATGCTGAATGGAGTGATTGCTAGTCCTCCTCAGCGAGCTCTGCTCCGCTGTCACACAGCACACAAACCTGCACGTGCACGTGCACCCGCGCGCGCACACACACACAACTCACTGCAGCCGTCCTTTACCCAAAGCACCGCAGCCGTCTTTTACAGTATATGTTTTGTGCTCACCAATGCAGGTTTCGGTTCAGCACTTTTCCTTTTTTGTTTGTTTTGATGTGTTTTGCTGTGAATTGTCAGGGCTGAGTTTGGCTCTGCTCCCTTTTGCTGCATCTGAACTGCGGCCCAGGATGAAAACAAGACAAACATTACAATGCTGTGAATTTTCTTCTTTAATGATCTATTTCTGTAAAGGGGAAAGCCATGTCAAAGGCATCGTCAGAGGCAGGATGCTCTAATGTGATGGGGGGGGGGGGGGGGCACAAAGGATGTGGGCTGCTGGAAACGGAGGTGAAAGTGGACGACAAGTCGTAAACCCACTTGTGTGTGTGCTAACGATTGGCTGTGTGGGTGAATGACAGTTTTGTGCCTCCTTAAAATATAATGGCATACTGTGGGAGTGGTTCGTCCAGCTGAAAATTAACAGTTCAAGGTGACTCACTTTTTCAGCGCAAATATTCCGAGAAAGCGCACACGAATTTTATGCATTTCTTCTTTCTTTTTTTTTTTTAATGGCGTCTCAACACTGACAGTGCATCTGATGCTGCTGGAATGATGGAATGCCACAGTGAGAGCAAATGAAGTCAAAATGACACCCTGAATGCCGCCTATACACTTAACTTCAGTCGCACAGACATGGCAGAGTGCAAATACCACCGCCATGCATCTCCCTCAATCAAAGAAAAGAATTCGGCTTTCTTTTATGGAATCACTCCCCCGAATATCTCCCATCATACCTGCCTCGCCCCCCTGAGGTGGCCATGGACAGATGCGGCATCAAATATTCAAACCGGGGTGATTTCTCGGAGAGATTTCTCGTGGCAAATTTCACAGGGGCGATCCCTGTTTAGATATTCACGCGCCCCGGTGTGAGATGTCGCCGAGAGACAGTCACCACAGACAGCCAGTCGGTGGAGAAAATGAAGCCACGGGGGCACGCGGGGTAAAGGCTTCTCGGTGCACAGTCGGAGAGACTGGCTCTCAGGGAGCTGCCACCATGGAGCACACGTTGATCTGCCATTGCATCTTATCTTTGTGACTCTAGATTAAAATGCTCAACATTGCCCCCCCCCCCCCCCCCCCCCTCTCTCTCTGCCAGGCTGAAGGCCTTTCTATATCCCTGAGTGGAGGAGCTCTAATCTCCCCATGAAGTAGTGGGAGCATATCACTGGCAGAAGAACGCACAGTTCTCGACGCAGCGAAAAAAAGAAATGGGGAGCTCAGAAATTAGACAGCTTAAAATCCTCCCCATCTAAAGAGTAACTTGAATGATAAGCAGGTTTGATCCTCGTTCTGCATATTTTGATGCTGGCGGTTGTTTTTTCGCTTTACCGCTTGCTTTGGGCTGTGAGATTGTCTGACTTTTTTTTTCCTTCATTTTTTTTGTACCCCTCCTCTCCCGCTCTTTCTTTCTTCTCCAGGCGCTGTTATCATAATCCAAACAATTGGCTGTTGTGCCTGCATGTATCCCTCTTGTGGGAAATGGCTGGGAATCAGATCCTCCTGGGTCTCGTTTCAAGTCCTGTCCAAATGAGCAGGGAAGAGTTGAGGCTCTGACAAAAAAACCAAAAAAAAAAAACCGGCCAGGAATAAAAGGGGGAGAAAGCCTGGGCAGACAGACGGATGAGCCCCGGGCTCCAGGGCTTTGACTTTGGCCAAACAAACGTTTGTTTTTCAAAGTGTTTTTATAGTCGGATGGATTAAGGCGGATGTGGACCAAAGCCCCCCCCCCCCGCTCCACCACCCCTGCCCATCCGTGGTCTTGTCAAGCGGTGCATTCAAAAGAGGGGGCGCACCTGTTAGGGGCAGCCCAGAGGAGCAGGACCAGGATGATATTGCTCGGGGCTTTGTGGGTATCAGAGTCAAAAACAAAGCTGACAGCCAGGGCTCATTCATCTTTGATGTTCATTGATGAGGAAACTGGTGGGCCTCAACAGGGCATTGTTTCCTCTAAGTGGTGCCCATTGATAGCTAGAAAGCCACGTTTGTTTTTAGTCTCTGACGGGTGGAGCTAATTTTAAAAGGCTTAATGGTGCATTTAACCGGTCCAAAACACTGTGCTGTGGATCCCCCCTTGCACCATTGGCTCGGGGCTGTCTTCCCGCTTCCTAAATGGCCTATAAACAATAATAAAATGCTAATCGTGTGTGAATGGCCAACACCGGTGGGCCTGCGTGTGTCGTCAAAAATCCTGGGCTCTTCTGAATGCCTGCTGTGACAAATCTATATCCAGAAACGGGGGCTATTTGGCTACGTCTTGGCCCCTGTCCCCCACCTCTCCACTCTCTTTGTCATAAAACCCTGGATTGCCTTCATAAAGTGCATTTCTCTCGCTATTGTTCAGCTAATCACATCCTCTCCAACAAATTCAGGATGTGACAGGATAAGATAGGGGACATTAATGCCATATCGCCCCATCAGAAATTATGAAAATGCTTGGGCGGTGGGGAGGGCATCTCGGGAGGAAATAGAAATCAATTTGTCGAAGTTCCATTTTGTATGTTGGCTTGAAAAGAAAACAGTCATTTCCCCTGCACGTTATCTACCTAAAATCCAATTAGAATCAGGTTAATTTAGTGCCAACAATTTCAAAACGTTATCATATTGTCCTATCGGCTGATGTCTTTGAGTGCTCTCTGTTTGTAAGGTGTAACTGTTCAAATTTAATCACGTCAGATACCGTATCTGACTGATGCATGATCTTGGATATCACTGGCCCACTGGGGAATGTAGAGAAGGCACATTAATTAAATTCCCAATTATAATAAGGGTACAGTGTGGTCCACCTTTGAATACACCGGATGTGACTGTTCTACAGATCCTTCTTCATCAATGAAACGGCAAATCATAGTTACTCTTATCTTAACCTTATTTTCCCTGGGTTTTTTTTGTATTATCTCTGTGGGCATCCACACATCTCCATTCTACTGGGTGCAATATTCAATCAAATTAAAAAAAAAAAGAGAAATGCCCTCTTGTGCATGAAGTGAACACTCTAGAAATGTAAAATATAATAGATTCCTTACAGTAGGTAAACTACGCATGATTTTGACGGTTTGCACGTTTCAAATGTTCCACTCCGCGCGAGGACTGTTGGAGGTACATGTTCATAATTTACCACTATAAATCCTTCACACATGAATATGAATGTGTCCCCCTCAAGAGCCGGGGGCCGCGTATTGTTGTGAAAAATCAAGGATTCCTGCCTTGTTTCGGCGCAGAGGTGTATTGAGGATGCATAGCCACATCTTAACCTAAATAAGAGTCTCTGTTTACACCTTCAAAGCGCTGGAAGAAGACGCTCTCACGCAGTTGCCTTTCCCCTCTCCCGCCTGATTGTTTGCAAGCCTGATTCGCTTGGATTCGTAAATGATAGGCTCATATAGAGTCCCAGACTTTGTTTACGTGGCCGCGCATTGGCTGGCTGCCTCCTTAAGCGTGAGGAGATATGCAAGAGCAATCAAATATTTCTATGGCTTGTATAAATGATGGTGGATGGGAGAGGAAGTTTGAATTTTTCACTCCTCATTTGTGGTTCAATTGCCAGAGTGTGTATTGCCTGCTTTTCCGGAAAGAAAATAGATGGCTTTGTCACTCAGTATGCATAAACTGTTGGGTGTGTTTGTTGTACACTGTCAACGGAAATGATAGCAATTCTATTTGTCTTGTGCGAGGAAGACATTGTTACAAAGTCTGAATAGTGTTTTTCATGAAAGGGATTGTTTGTCCATTGTGAAGTTATTTTCCTCAGACATTATGTGACATATCTGCATGAACCCCTTCAAATGGCGATAACCCCCGTCACGATGGGATGCGTTAAGAGGAAAACTCGACGTGTCCGTGTACACACATACACCTCCCTTGTTATCGGCTGAACTCAGTTTACTGTTTGGCGCGACGTTGTCCTGCCATTCCTGTGCACAGTGTACACATTTGAGAGGCACAGAAAAAACTTGATACAAGTGCTGGTAATTATGAGACACTCGCCCGACACCAATAGCAGGCCACCGAGATTACAATTTGCCTCTTTATCTCAAATGACAGACTGTCACACATGCAGCCCGTTCGGATCCACCGTTCGCAGCCTCGTGTCATTCGGCACTTGAACCAAACGTATATTTCTATCACGACGCGGGGGGATGGCGTCCTCCATTCGGCGCAGAGGAGGTGTGTCGTCTTCTCTGTTCACGGGAGAGGGTGAGAGACGGGGTGGCAGTGGCGGTGGTGGCGGTGGTGCGGGGATTTCTTTTTTTGTTCACTCCCCTCTCTAACTGGTAGTGTTTGACTTCCCCCAAGCCAGGAGTGGGTAATTCTGGAGCCCTGTGTGAGGTTGTTAGATCACTGAGGCCCAAGACAGCACCATTCTTTGCAGACCCTTGACAGCAAATATGTGGTAATGATATTGTCTCCTGCTGGGTAATAACACACAATTCAGACTGCCACATACTGCAGTCGCCGGGGGGAGAAAAAAATGGAGGGGAGAGGGGGGAAAGAATTACACTGAAGTACTGGAGGAAAATGACAGGAGAAATGTCTTCAACCTGAAGTGCTATATTGAAAAAAAAATTCACTCCTGCAGGACACTGCAGTGGGAAGAACAGTTTTATTCTACCCTTCTCAGAGTGATTTGGCCCAGAATACGACGGCCACTGCTACCTGGAATTGGAACAAGGTGGTTTGCTCATGCAAACAGCAATTTCTGAGGGTTTATTTTCCTCCATCCTATATTTTTTTCCCCCCAAAAAATCTGTATTTTTCATTTTATTTTTTCACTTGGAGAAATGCAGATATGATAGTCTGGTTCCTAAACACTAAATACTGGGATTAGCAGCTCTGGCTGTTTGACAAAAACCATGGCTTCAAATGACCAAGAAACCCTTTGTGTCCATATTAACACACTGCATAGTTAGCGTTTAGCATAATCAGCATTTTCTTACCATGGAGACCTTCCATTGTTAACCAGACCACACTGGCAGCTTCAACCTTGACCTTTGTGTTGCTCCACTTGGTACTCGGCTTGTAACTGTCAACGCCATCCATCACTGGCCAATCGGGTCCCGGGATGGGGGCCGGTCCCCCTGCTGTACTGTGAAATTGTGGCATGTGATCCTTAATGCGCGTGAAGTAGACAAGACCTTGACACAATGCATCAATCTTCAGGGGGGGCTCCTCTGGGCTAGTCTATTAGCCTCCCGCTGTGCCCCTGGCTGCCTGGGTTTATTCCTAGGGAGAAGTTGGAATAACGGTGTGATGTCCGCATGCCTCCAAGACACCAGCCTCAGCTCAGGCCAAGGGCTGGCTGTCAATCAGCACACTCCGACAGGATGTCATGTGTCTAGCATACCGTATCTGCCGAGGCCAGCACACAGCTGGTATACTGAGAAAACATGTTTCTTCCCTTTATTTCCCCCCAAAGAAAAATAGCCAATGACAGCCATGGGGGCTATCTGGGCATTCCTGAGCTCCAAATGAACCCCCTCTCCTCACTGTGTCAAAAATGATCTTCTCCGGTCTCCACTGCTAGTGTCCATGATCTTAGATACAGACATCACCTCTCTATAAAGTGTACGTGTGTGTGTGTGTGTGTGTGTGTGTGTGTGAGAGAGAGAGAGAGTGACCCCCTCTCCTTATTCATACATTTGACTGCCAGAGCAGCATTGTGCAATGGGCTAAAATAAATGAGAGCACCGTGAAAAAAGGGTAGCCTTGATACGGCACGGCTGGGTGAAAAAGGGAGGCATGCTGAAACGCAAGAATTCATCTTTTCTATCAGCCCCCTCCGCTCGCGAGTTGAACCAGGTATTCAAATGGGTTCAATCTCCGCCGCTCAGATTTGCATAACACAGACAGATGAACTCAAGTGATTGAATTGGGGCTAGGTGGAGTGAGGGGGAAAAAAAAACGGGGAAGAAAATGAATTTCCAAGTGAATCAGGAAACGATGGAAAAAGGCAAAGGGGATATTACTTATTTTTTCACACTGAAATAATTACAGAATTAACCTTTCTTTCCACTGTGACAGCCCCCTAAAACCTCTTTATCACAATGAATTTGATGCTCTGGAAAAAAAACTTGACTGAGTGATCGGCAGTACACATATTATCACTACAGTGGCCATTTCCTGTCGCCGCCAAACCCCGTGTAAGTTTCACCACTGCTCTTTGCTGGTCAGCTGATCTGCACGGATCGCCTTAAGCTCCTCCATGTTTTGCTGTCCATCAGTGATGTAACACTATCACCCGTGCACCCTCCCCGTGGCTGGCAGTGACCACTATAGAGTCGCAACACTGCAGGAGGGGAAAAAGCAATTTCATGGTTCACTTTGTGGTTAATGTGCTGCTGTAATCTTAAGAGAGGCCTGTCTTTTTCCTTTTTTTTAGTGTAAGTTTCACAGAGTAAAGTATTGGACTACCGTAAGCACAGGCCAATTAATCATTGGGTTAAACGGTGGCAGGAAGCCATCCGCTGGGAATGGGCCACGGCCAAAGTGTGTGTCTATTAGAGAGTGAGTGAGTGTGTGTGTGTGTGTGTTTGGTTGAGTTCTTTCAAAAGGAGTGAGTCTTTCATTTTGTCGGTGCCTGTGCTGACATCAGCTGGTGTATGTGTATTCACCTGAGTGTGCAGTGTGTGCTTTTACGTGGGGGTGTGTTCCCCTTTTTGTATATGTGTGTATGTGTGTGTGTGTGGGGGGGGGTGTGTTTGCTGTGGTCACACAGTCAGGTAAGCCTCTCTAATTGCTGCAAGGTGCATTAGCAGTCAGCCACCTCTCTCTCTCTCTCTCTACCTCGCCATGTCTTTGTTTTTCCTCTCAGTGCCAGTCTGTGGGCCAGAAGACAATCAGACCAGAAGGGTCATTTTCTGCAAGAGCTCACCTCCCTCCTCCAAGCCTCGCCGCTGACAGGCTCACGCTCGGCAGGAGCCCTAAATTAACACTTGACGTCCGCGAGGCTCAGCCCTGATGAGGCCGCGGAGAGACAAAATGTCACAAAACAAACACTCCATCATTTTTGCTTCATTTCCTCCAGCGGCGGAGAAACACACTCACCTGGAGGGCTGGCGAGGGCTGCGGTGACATTCAGACCCCCCTCCCCTCCATCTGCTGCCGTGGATCAAACCTGTTGCCTATTGGCCAACGTGTGAGGCTGAAGGAAGCAGGAAGTGGTGATCAGGTGATCCTTATCAAGAGGCAACTGGATCGTTGGACACCTGTTGGGTTTGGATTTAACCATCGGTCACCCCGATATTTACTGTAAATTTATTGTAAATAGTGTGAATTTAATTTAATTTAATCTTATTTTATTTTATTCTATTTAATTTAATTTAATTTAATTTAATTTTGTTTTATTCTATATTCTTTTTCTAATTCTGTGTATATATGTTGACTGCTACATGCACCTTAATAACACCAACAACAAAAAAATCCTCTAATTTACCTGTTACCTACCTGGCAATAAAACAGATTCTGATTCTGATCAATTAGCAGAGCTACATTTTGCACGAAACAGGATTCATACTGTACGTGGCGTTCAAAGTGTATTCTTCTTGTCAACATGTCAAATGACAAATACTTTTATGCCTTAGAATTTTGTTTGGGAAAAAAAAATAACCAACAACTTTATTTCCATGCATTGGAATTGCATTCACCTCTCCGTCGTTAGAAAGTAGATGATTTGTTTTCCGGAGCACACCAACAACAACCCCCCAACTGACGACGAGCACAACACTGGGACTCAAACGCCGCAGAGTAGCATGATACTATTTGAAGCCTACTTCAAATACAGTGCCCCCAGCGAGTTCCGACAGCGCCAGTGTCTATTTTATTATTTGCTTTATCTCTTTGTTGCGTGAGAGTTTATTTGTTTACATGAGAGGGATTGGAGGTTTGGTGATCTGAGCAAATTGCGGCAGAAAGTACTTCAGATGGGAATGACTGTAATTAGCGTGCTCTTAAATGTGGAACGCTCTCCTAATGTTTTTGTTTACGGGGGGGCCGCTGATCTGTGACTCGGTGCGGGGGCGGCCCACGGGCAGGTTAAAATCACTTGTCGTGCCAGAGATCATCATTATGAGCTTAGAATTGGTCAGTGTTGAGGGACAATCGATGCGGCGCCAGGAAGACACTCTGCGACCAGCCTATGCTGAGAGAGTTTGTGTGTGATTATGTATTTATGGTGATGTTTTCCAGAGGGGATAATTTGAAAATGTGAGTGCATTTGTGCGAGTGTGTTTGGATGTTGTCATGGTCATGTTTTGGCTTATATTTGTCCTTTTTTTATGCGTACCAAACTGCCTTTCCCTAATCTCTGCATCTACACCCGAGCCTATGCTCCATGACACTCATTAAGAGTCAATTAAGAATTTGCCAGTGTGCCCAGTTATTCCGGCAGTGATTATATTTCACTGGAGGATAATATCCAGGTAAATTAAGATTTCTATTTAATTCAGGCCTGGTTGTCGCTGCATCTCCATTTCACATCATGGAACAATTGAGATCTTATCGTGGATTAGAGTGGGGGGATATTACACCTAATTTAAAATATGCACATCTGTGACTGCGCACACAGCTTAAGCAGCTGCCGTGATATGGTGAAACCAAAAGAAAAAAAAAGAAGAAAGTGAGCGAAACAATTAGGCGCCTCAGCCACAAAACTCAAAAGACTGTGAGATACAATTCGTCGAAAAACTGGCAGAGGAATTCGGGGTGGAAACACTGCCTCAGAGAGTTCTCGAGCGAGACGCGGAGAAGGAGACACGAAGGAGTGAAGAGGAAGTCGGGAAACACTGAAGAGGGGGTGCCATGGTAGTCAGGTGACAGTGTGACAAAGTTGGGCTTGTTCAACATGGAAATCTTCCCAGACTTCCTCCCTCCTGCCCTCTCTCCCTCCCTCGGCAGCCCCCGTAGGGCCCATTGCGAAGCGCTAAGCTTCAGCGTCTGAAGTGGCAACACTTGAGATGGTGAAAGTGACAACATCTTAACATAAGCTGAGGGGCTAGAGTGAAAGTCAGTGTGAACCCCCGACCAACCTCTCTTTCCAGCCACATCCTTCAATCCCGCTCTGTCATCCCTCTTAACACCCCCCCCCCCCCCTCCCGCCCCCGCCCTCGCCCGCCATGCAGTACAGGGCTGCGTGGTCACTGCAGTGACTGTGCAGCTGTGGCGGCTTGGACACGGAAAAGTCGCAGGTGCAGAGCGAACGGGGCGGGTCGTGATTGGGGAAAAATGAAAAAATAAAAGGTCAAGGGTTGAGAAGAAAGAAGGGATCTGTCTCTCTCTCTCTCTCTCCCTGTCTGTCTCCTCTCTTTCAATGTTTCACTGTCGTCGTCGTCGTCGTCGGTCCTCCCTTCCACGTCCAGTCACAGGTGCCTCCAAACAGAACTGGAGGCATGTAATCCGCCCAAATCCAGCCTCTTCCGAGGAGTGTAAAACCAGGAATGTTCTGTGGGGGTCACTGGATTAGACAGAATTCATGGTGGTAGCTTGGCTTGAGAGGCGGAATTAGAGGAGTAGGGGAAAAAGGGAGAGGAGACCGGACTGGTTTTGTATTAAAATGAGCTTACCAGGTGGTCTCCCTCCCAAAAGTGGACACAGTGTGTCAAGTAATCTGAAAAGCCCCTGGGTGTTTGTTGCTCATTGGCCAGAGGCCTGGTAAAAAGAGAGAGCGAGGCACTGAGAGAAAGCGAGAGAAAGAAGGGGTGGTGGTGGTGGGGGGCTGGCTAGGGAGGTGGCACTGATGTGGCCATTGAGGCCTCAGTGAAATGTCTGTCAGGCTTGGTTTACCACAATCACAGCAGTGATTAGGCCCCTTTTGATGACAGGTTTAGTTTTCTGTCCACTGGCAAGAAAGTGAGAATGGACAAGAGAAGAGGGGTGGGGTGGGGGTGTTGGGGAGCAGGGTTGGGTTGCATTGGGAGACTTTAGGGGTGGGCGTTTACGCACTGTTGCAGCAAAACGGGAGGGGTGGAGGAGGAGGGTGGGGTGTCGTGGGGGGGGGGGGGGGGGGGGGGGGGGGGGGGGGGGGTGGGGGGTGTATATTAATGTCTTGCACCAGGGAGCTCCTACGTAATTTCCCAGCGGGTCGCGGGGTCAGGTTTGTATTTAGTTAGTGGTAATGATCTTGTTAGGGATCTGAATGGACCACCGTCTAAGCCCATTGAGGACAGCGAGTGTGCCTCCCCATCCCCCACCTCTGCCTGCCTTGTGTGGGCTTACACAGCCCGTGAACTGTGATTAATGGACTTCCAGGGCTTAATAACTTGCAAAACAGTATTAAACAAGGGAGGCCCCGGGACAATCGGGGAGGCTACCCAGGCGGAGTAGGAGGTGGCTGTAAACAGTGCCCGGCAACAATTGCAATGCATGGAATTAACTGAGATGGGCCACTCACAATGCTACAGCTGGCTGGTGGCAGGGAGCCAGGCCTGGGAGAAAGCTCCACTGGTGCTTCCAGGTGGCCCAGACCGGGCCAGGCCTTTTCAGTTTTGTAAGTGTTAAAAAATAGAAGGGGAGAAAGGCCACATTTGTGATGGGGGGACAGTGAGAGGAAGCCATTGAGCAGAGACAAGAAAGAGATTAAAGAGCACAGAGAGTGATAAGCAGATAATGGGGGGGGGCACATTCAATGGAACAAGTAATCCTTGACATGCAAGCACAAATATGAAGCCTTTTGTCTCTTGTGTCTAATTCAAGCCAGAATGCGTAAAGTGGCCGGTCAAGAATGGGGATCCACACAAACAAGTACGCAGGGACAGATAAAACCTACTCATCTGAGCGCGCAAACATACACAAACACACAGGCATGTCGTCACCGGGCCACCCCCCCCCCCCCCCCCCTCCTGCTCGTCTGACATTCCTTTTCCCCACCCCTGTGCCCTCTTATCTGGAAACAAATGATCCCAGCATGGAGACATGAGTAGCGATGTGTTCGGACCACCCTCCACTCTTGTCACAGATCTCGTCCTTCCTCCCCAGCGTCGGTGTGTGCATTTTATGCCTCTATAATGTGTCTCAAATGTGCAAACATAAGCAATGGGGACCACTTGTGCCGGGGGACAAGAACTTTTTTACGGACAGGACATCAAGGCGGGTCTGTTTTGCCAGAATGCTTCTGTTCAACGGATGTGCGCTGGATTAAATCAGTAAAATGAAAACTTGAAAATTCAAATGTTTGTTCTGTTCACGATTAACACATTTAGCGTCATTTCTGATTGACATTGTTGATGCAAACACAAAGCCAGTCGGATTTTTTAGCAACTGCAGAGAAAATAAATACTGGCATGAAACAGCAAAACTGCAGTGTGTGTTGTTGTATTGCAGGCAGTTATGAAACAATTTGGAAAGCATTTGTATAAAACATGAACAGGTAGTTTCTACCATTGTGAGGAATCTCAGATAAATATTTAACAATGTAACAATTGTTTTTATCCCTTCATTTCTTAAAAACTATATTTATATTTAGCTGTAGTATTATCCTGACATACTTTAACTTTAAATGTAATTTAAACATATTTTTTGTCATGCATTACTAACAGAAATCTAAATTATCCACTATTGCTAAACATATAGTTTCAACATGTTTGTCTAAAAGTTAAAAAAAAATCAATAACATAATCGCACGTAAGAAAAAGCAGCACATTTACGAGGCTTATCTGTCGCTGCTGTTTGACATTCTCTCCAGTGTGTTTGGTTTCTGTCGACAATGACTCATCTCCAAATGAGTGACACCGGGGTCATCCTAATCTGCTTTTTCTTGCAGATCACAGACGAGTTTGGACAAAAGCAAACTTGTCCATTCGATCCGGTTATGGGAGTCCAATATGCGACCCAAAATATTTGCCCAGACCCTTTACTTAATCGGCGGCTGAGAGGTTATTCAGCGACACGCTCTGATGCATGTCATAAACACTGCTAAGACTCATATTCATACTCAGATTTCATACAAACACAATATTAATGTGTATTACTATTGTTGTTTTTCTTTAAGTATCTAAAATTATACAAAATTATGACATTTAATGTGTGTGTGTATGGGAATACATGCTCCTGCATTATCTCCCTCTCTCACCTCACAGCTGTCGCCCATACTACCCCACCCCACTCTCTTGCATCAGGGTGTGGGTGCAGTGGGGGCCTTGGCCCTGACTAGGCTGAGGAGGGATCCACTGCTGTGCTAAGCCTCTGGCTCCCTGCTCCCCCCCCCACCAACACCACCTTGCATCATGAATAATGGAAGAGAGAAATACATTTATCTTTTGATAGCCCCGGCCCCCTGGCTGAGACCGTTCGGTCTGGCCCAAACCGCCGCAGCACAGGGCTGAGGTTTCTGAACACCCCTCCCTCCCCCTCCCCAGTGCCACCCCGCCCCTGATTGTCTGTGCTCCTTTTGAAGTTGGCCGCTTCTTAGTGTCCTAGGGATGGGTAATCAGGCTTGATTTTGGAAGGGTCAGGTCCATCGTTGGAAGGGGCGGTCATCCCCAAGTTCGGGGGCCGAGGATGGCTGCGCTCATGGTCCGGGCAAGGATTATTGTAATTTCATAAGGGAGTTTTTTGAATTTAACAGACACAAAACAAGTAGACGGAGGGAACAACTTTGTCATGCTTAGAATACTGTGGGAGGATTATGCAAGTGGATTGAATAATGCCGAGCACCAGACAATGCTCCTGCCATTGAAAGGGGAAGCCTTGAGATGATAAAATTATTAACATCAAATAAGACAAAAAAAATATCCAAGATTGGATAATAATTTTTTGATAAATAATATTTGTTGAAACTCCAGCCTCAGTGATGTCTGTGCCCTTTGCATACATTTCCTATGAACTCAAATGTGGTTCAAATTATAATGGCTTTCATTTATTTTACAAATAAAACACACAGGCACAACACGACTGGTGCACTTTAAAATAAACTATTACTGTTACATAATTGTTACCGAAACCAAAACTAGATATTCAAATCAAACAATAACACCGTGCATGTCTGTTGTTGCTCTACTTCTGGTAAGACACTGTGATTTCAAATCAGCCAGGCCCCTTAATGCGCCGCGTATCTGTGCACCATAATGTGGGAATAACACCGGCGTCCTCTGTTTAACTAGGATCAGGAGGATTTCGGCTCAGCCTCCTCGCCCTCATTGCTTACACATCTGTATGCGTGGGCTCCGGGGAAGGGAAGTGCAGCATGGATACCTTAACCCTCTGTTTGTCTCCAGTGATTTAGGGCTCAGACAGCCCTCGCTGTGACACCTGCAGCAAACAGAAACGGCAGAGGGACTGAATCCGCCTGCGGTGGCTTTGACAGTCATTTGACGCTGAATTTGTTACACTCATTTGTTTGTTTAAAAAATAATAATTTACACAATAATCAGTTATTTTTTTTGCGTTAGCGTGCAGAGTATTAAACAGGTTTATGTACCTGGAGGTATTGCTTAACTATATTACATTATTACAATACTTGTTTACTATGCCTGGGAGGCATTTGACTCAAAAACTTCCTGAAGAATATCCTAAATATTTTTTTTTATGACAGACATTCTTATTTAATATAATGCATGCAGTTACATATGACACATAACACTTATTAAAATTGTCTTTAATATAAATAGTTTGGAGCGCTAACTATCATCCAAAACATGATTATCAATTAATTTTTTCAAAATGTATTTTAACAATGTGTTTGATAATTTTCTAATAAGATTTTAGAGCATTAATGTTACAGTATAGTGCCATGTATAGATGAGAAATATATTCCTTTAGCTGCAACACGTTGAGATTTGTTTTAAATGTAAAGTGCATTAAAATAAAATGTATTATTATTACGTATATTTACACAATTACAATCTCAATAGATGTACTCTATTTCCCAATGGCTTATGCGACGTTTCATCAATCAAGTTTTTCTTATTTTTATTGTTTACTTTCAGGTTTGTTTGTGCGATGACCATAAATAAGAGTCAACAACCGCAGTATATATATATATATATATAGTATATTTCTAAGAAGTCAAATATTTCATGTCACTAACTTGTAGTCACATTATCATGCAACTTAAAAAACATGGGGAACAAAACACACTTGTGAAACACTGACATCACTTTTTGAGCCAACAATAACAAGTTCAAGCACACACTTCTTCCCAACATGCCCCCTCCCTCCCCCTCTCCTGACACACACACACACACACACACAAACACACACACACACACACACACACACACACACACACACACACACACACACACACACACACACACACACACAAATCTCTTTCTTCCATATCCACACACACACACACACACACACACACACAACCCATACGTCACCAAACCCCTCTTACCCACCACTCCCCTGTGCCCAAAGCCCAAAGCCTTCAAGCCGCCCCGGGCTTGTGTAGTCATGCGTCAGTTGCCCGGTGTCGGGGATGAGGCCTTGCTAGCCGTGGCTGTGGCTGGGTCCAAGCCAGCAACTCCTCAGCTCCCTGCTCTGCTCTATGGAAGGCAGAGAAGCTGAAAGCACCATTTATCATCACTTGTGTGGGCAGCATCACCACGGCAACGCTCAGGCTGGCAAATGCCACTGCTGTGAATACTAATGAGGCTCTTGGCAGGCCTGTGTTGGCGTCAATGGGGCCAGGGTTGTACTCTACGTGTGTGTGTGTGTGTGTGTGCGTGCGCACGCGCGAGCGCTGGGCTCTAGGAGGGCTACAGTAGGGGTAAACAGTCCAAAGGAAATCAATTAAGTGTTTCCACAGTGTTTGGCAAGCACTCTAATCTTCAGCACCACATTTTAAAATACGGACGAAATCTGCCTTTAATACCTCCTCTGCTTTCTGCATAACAATAAACAAGCGGGCAACAAGAAACAGCCGAGCACAGCCGAGCTTGACTAAGTCCTCCAGTCTCTATACTTTGAGAAAACACAAGTGAATTCATTATTGCAGAGTTCCTCGGCTTTCTTCGTCTGTTCCTATACGTCTGAACTTTGTATCATGAAGCAAAATATGAATGATTTCTTCAGCGTTTTCCATTTTTATGCACATGATGTTTAATAGTCAGATGGTTTGAACTGACAACGGCCAAGTGAATCTCTGAATAGAGGCTGCAGGTCATTTGAGCTGATGTAATAAAGTACCAGCAGTGCTCCGACATGAACTGGGGCACACCTGCCTTTCTGCTATTGACACTGGCTTTTAGTTTCAGCAGGACCCTCTCACATCACCTGTCAGCGATGCTCTCTCTCTCTCTCTCCCCCTGTTCCCCTGCGACTCTCACGTTGACGCTGTGAATAAATTGGGTTGGAGCATGCCCCGCTCTGCTCTTTATGGATTCAGGCACTTTGATTGAGCAGGGATCTAATCAATTCTTCAGCGGTAGTGAGACGCCAGAGCAAAAAATTATTCTCGGGCAAACCCTTCAAACGACTTGCCATTAATTTGCCTCTTTACTGGCACTTGTTTGCTGGGAACGAGATGTGTTTTGGGCTTTCACTGTCTATTAGCGGAGTTGTGCTCCTGGGATTTTCATGGGCTGCTAAGCTTAGGGTGGGGGGGGGGATGTGTGTGTCCCTGTTTTGTGCACAAATCTGTTTACGTCTATGTGAACTGGGGGGTGATTGGGCACACTATGCTTGCTCATCCTTACAGAGTGACTTATTAGTGCTAATTGGGAAGGACAGTTCAAACAAGCACAGAGGAGTGGTTGTCACACAAGCGTGACATGAGTGCAGAGAGGCAGGCAGTGCCGGGTGCTGTTCCCGGCTTCAGCCTCCCCTTTTCCCAAACCCGGCCCTCCCAGTGTCACCTCCTCCCTGTCCCCCCCTGTCCCCCCCCTCCTGGTTGTCCCTGGCCTCCGGCCCGGCCCTGCAGAGTGGCCACAGAGTGGGCTCTTTGTCTGGACACGGCCATTAGCAGTCAGCGGACTTCAGAAATGTGAGCAGGACAAGGCAGTGGACAGAGGCGCAGACAGAAACACGGCTGTCCGAGACACTTAGGAAGTCAACAGCTGACGGAAGGGCCAACACAAAGGAGGAGCTGCTGAAGCATGGGGAGCGTGATCTGCATAGAATATAGACCTCCCTCCTCTTGTTTGTGCACTTTGTGGAAAGCAGGCGCAACATGCAAACATCTACATGCACCCAGTATATCCATAAACACACATGATGTGCTTTTGAAGAAGAGGCACATGCACGCACACACACACAACCACCATTAGCTGGTGTAGAAGTAATAATATAACAGCAGAGGCATTGCCTCTGCCCTCCGAGTTAATGACGAATCAACCGGTGGTGTGTCGACACTAAGACCCCGTCCAGGAAAATACTCCATACTTTTTTTTTTAGCAAAAGATGCTAATTCCAATGATTATTTAGGGCCATAAAAGCTGCAATTATATTCCGCATAAACTGATAGAAGGTATAAGCACCAATTAGTAACTGGTCATTATCTTAAGCATTTGTTGCAGGGAGAGAGAAGTAATAGGCAACCATTCGGTAACCCCTGCTCTGAAAAATGACTGCATAGTGCCTCAGTAATTAGCGGAGCTTGTTTGCCTTTATTCTTGAAAGTGGGTTGTATTTTCACTAACCTGCATCACGGCTTACTTTGCTCGCAGTCACATTTCCCAATTGTAGAGGCAGCCTTGCTATTAATGGGCAGTACGAGGACAGTGCCGTATTTTAATCATTTTTATTTGGTTATGACAAGAGGGAGCTTTCAGTGAAGTGGTCTTTTCTCCGGGAATACTTTGCATTTTTATGCTCCTGTACAGGTGCTATGTAATACATCCCCCCCCCCCCCCACCCCCCACAGCTATTTCAGAAATAGACACACGAGATGAAACCAAATATTGGTTTGCGCCAAATAAGCCGAATTTCCATACAAACACGCGTCTAAGGCCCAAGCTGAAAGTGGCGATATCATGACAATAATAATGGAAAATTCCGGAATATATTAACCGCACTGTGTTCAAATGGTATATAATGGCGATGGCCGAGAGTCGGTGCTGTGTGTGTGCTTTCTCAGAGCCACGTCAGCGAGGATCACAAGAGCTGTATCAAAGCACTCGGCCACCATGCGAAATGTCTTCTCTCAGCAGGAGGTCGCGGGATTGTTGTCGGCATCCCAACTCTCTTTGAATGTCAGCCTCACTAACAGGGCAGTTGGTCTACATGGCACTGCCGAAAACACGGCGACACTTTCAACTTTTTTCTTTAATTCCACCCCCCCACCCCCCTCACTTTAGGCTCTGTACAGCGCCCCCCAGTGGCAAAGAAGTTGACAGACACATGCGCCATTCTGAAACAGATTCACTCCATCCGGGGGAGGACACGTCGAATTGTGTAGGTGGACATGTGTTGCGGTGAATGTCGGGTCAGCGTGTGTTATTTAAGGCGGGTGTGTGCCGTGGGATTTCTTTTTTTGTTCACAGTGACACATACAGGACTTGAGGAACATGCAGCCCAATGCGCTGCCGAGTAGCGAGCCAGCTGAGCACAACAGCTTTGCGCATAAATCAAGCGCACCCAAACACACTGCGCCTGTCTAATAGATGTTTAACTAAACCCCCTCATTTCAAACAGTTTGACCCCAGTTCGCTAAAACACAATGTGAGAACTCCCCGAGGATTAGGCCCTGACCTCCCAGGGAATGGAGGGAATGGCCCACACTGGCTATAAAGGAGCCTGCCATTGTGCCGTCCAGGCATGGGGGAGGACAGTGTGAGCGAGATACATGCCAGTGGGTGGAGATAGCGTTGTTGTAACGACATCTTGATGGAGCATCTTTCCCACCCACCGGAGCAGCACCGGCTCTGTATGTATTTTAATGAGGCTTTGTGTCTGCCCACATATAGCCCCTCCACTGACAGGGAACGTGTTAGCAACATGCTCACCCTTTGTCACAGCACCCAATCACATAATCGACTGGTCGGCGAGATTTATTCCCTTGACTCTACGTGTGTGTGTGTGTGTCCATATGTGCAGGGACGTAAATAGTAAAGACTGACCTTTTACAGACACGGCACTGCATAGTTGACATAGGTTGTAAAGCTGCTGGAGTGAACTACAAAACCCACGGAGCATTTGAGATTGCCTTTACAGACCTTGTCTGTGTGTGTGTGTGTGTGTGTGTGTGTGTGTGTGTGTGTTCGTGGCTGTTTGTGTGGGTTTGCGAGCGCACAAGCATTGTGGCATCTAAAATACAAAAATTCTAACTATAACAAATCCAAATTTTACAAGAGCAACAATGATAGAAGTACTTGCAAAAGGCTTGTCCTGGAGATGAATTTGCCTTTCAAATTGTAAGATCAAAATAATAATTTTTTACTTTTGAAGAACAGCCCTTTCATTCCAAAGTGCCTCTATTGAGCACACAGTGAATACGTTCATGATGTTTGGGGGACGGGACGGGGACGGGGGGGGGGACGACAGAGGAGTATGTGGGTTGGGTGATTTTATTTTCTTAAGCGGGGATATGGCAGGGCTGGAGGATCCAATTGTGTGCCAGGATGCAATTCAGATTTTATTTTCTTAGTTACTGACCTTGATCGGGGGAACTGCAGGGTCAGAGCCTCTCCAGTCTCTATTGTAGGCTCGAATAGAATGTTAATGAAGTGGTGCACTGAATATTAAAATGCAGAACTGCTTTCAGCACCCAGTCAGACCGCTGTGGCATGTTGAGTGTTTTGGCGGCAAGACATGCCGAGTTCTCCTTGCTCAGAGTCTGCTTGCTGACTGGAGAGAGGGTGGGTGGGGACACTGAAGCCATTCCACCCATTTGTAGCCGGGTGAAGATTTTGTCTTCCTCCCAGGACACTGTAAGCAAAGTCTCACCAACCAGGAGAGGGAGGATGTGAATGAAAGTGCCGGGCTGGGCCGGGTGAAGGTAAATGTGTGATTTGTAGGTGTGGGCAGTGGGTGGCTGCATAGGGGTGTACCCCCGGCCCACAATTGGGTGCTGTGTGATCCTGAAGGAGTACAATGGTCCATTTAGGACGCACCCGGTGCCCCGGTCCTCCACGCCGGCCCCGGAAGTGCTTCATTTTGTTTCGGAGGACAGCTGCACAGTTCTGTTTGTCTTCCCCGGCCTTTTGATTGGCCTGGCGTGCTCGAGAGGGCCACGAGTGCTGATTGTTTTCGAACAGAACCTGGCATGCTATCAGCTGGGAGGATTGTTTATTGGGCGAGAGGCAGGACAAAGTCAACAAAGAGAGGCCACAGGAGCCAACGCCGGCTTTTGGAAATGTGCAGGGACGGTCTTGTAAGGAACCAAGCTTCTACAGAGCACCTCTAAGCCACTGTCAAATATTACACATAGCAAAACAGAGCACTCATCTCCCTATAGTGCAGCCACCATCAATGGCTTTTGTAGTCAAGTATTAGCCACAATGAGCCGGAATGGGCTCCATAACATCGGCGGCCATCGAAGGATGGATCGCACACGGAGAAGCATGAATATTAATTATTACACAAACAGAGTTAGTCAGTCGGGGATAATGGACGGCTGTATGACTGCAAGTGCTCGCCATGTTCTCCAGACACTCCTGAAGCATTTATGTGCACCGTACTGTAAACCGGGTTCATATTTAAATTACAATGTTAAAGCGAATGCAGAAAAAAAACCAAAATGTATGGAGGACAATTGCCAGCTGTTTTACCTTCAAAATTCCACACAAAAGTAGAAAGTATGATAAGAATAGTAAACTGGCATCATTTAACGCACACGTCAGCAAACACAAGCCATTATTTCCGAATAAACCTAATCACTAGTTAGCAGCTGCAGTGACTGCTGCACTGTCTACCTATCGCAGGACGCTTCTTATTTAACGTCACCTAACTGTCAAACTGAGTTTCACCTTGTATTTGGTCTCCAAATGGAGAAAAAAAAGGGGGTTATCCTTTCTGAGTTGGGCTGAATAGAACACATCCCGGAATTCATTTAGCCATTCCAATTTCTCTTTCATGGCCCCCTGCGCGGCGTCCGCCTGTACAAGGATGAGCGAGTTGTGGCCTCGCGCTAGCCTCCATCTCGCTGAAAGAGGGAAGGGAGAAAAGGCAGCAAATAAACAAACACACGTCTTGGAGTTGCTTCTCCTTGCCTCTCCACCGTACTCATTTTGAAGCAGCTGTGCGAAGAATGTCAAAAATTCAGAGTGTCCTCTTTTTATATACCTTTCTGTCAAGTATTCCTTTTTTCCCTCAGGTTCAGATGGAAACCAATGTCTGATGACACATCTGAGGTACTCTAAAACGACCCGGAGAGAAAGGGAAGAGCAGGAGACAAAAAAAAGAAGAGGAAGGAGACCGGTGTGCATGCGTTTCCCTCTGTGCGACTGTGTCTTACTGTGCATCTGTCGCGTGCATGTGCATGTGCATGCCTGTTGTGTGTGTGTATGTGCGTGTGTGTGTGTGTGAAGATGGTGCAGATGTCCATGCTGTGGCTGCTCCCGCGCGCCGCTCAACACGCCTCAAAAAGAAGGGATTTTCCCTCTTTGTTTCGAATTTCACAGGCCATCCAAATGGGCACAGGCGTGCTCCCGAAATTAAATAAATAAATGGATGTATCAGTGGCCAACATCTGCAGATTATGATTAGCATTTGGAAATTGCGTCCTTGAATGAGATTTGGATGTCGACTGTCAGTCTCCTTTTATGAGTGCGACTCCTATTCCGGGGGAAGTAGAGGGTACCGCTTTGTCCCTAAATTGGCGACAATTTGGAGAGAGAAAGAAATCCGCTTCTCCGTCTCTCCCCTCTGCCACGTTATGATGTGCCGTCTGAACAAGAAAGAGACACTATTAATTGTGCTGAATATGAATAGCGGCATTTGGTTAACCAGTTTCAAAGGAAACCGGCCCAAAGGAACTTCTTTTCCTCTTCCTTCCCCCTTACTGTCTGTCCCTGCTTTTTCTTCTCCCTTTATCAAGATTTTTTTTTCTTCCCTCTCTAATTTTACACTGAGTGAGCTGGCTGCTTTAGTGCGGCTGCATTATCTTATGTATTCAGCTTTCAGCTCCTCTCCCTCTCCCGATGAGGCGAGGCTTAATTGGGCTCTGGCTTTAAAGTCTGTAGAGCTCTCCACTTGCTCATAGAAACACATTCAGGGGCTGCTCATTCACTTCGAGTATGTGTTAGATGTACAAATATTATTTACTTTTATACTCCAAATCAAAAGGCACACACTTCCTGCCTCTCTACGCACAGTCCGCGCTGGAGAATTCGCAGTTCGGTTCACTTTTTCCTCCCTCGTCAAACCGCATGACAAGAATGTGCCGCTGCTTCATAACAAAAGTATAATTCAAAAGGACTGCTCCATTACAATGTAGTGCTGCTGTTGATAAGGAAATATTAGCAACCCTTTTAAAGGATTGTAATTCTTACATTGCCATGCGGTGGTGCAGAGGCTACTGTGTTTTTGTTTTTTTAAATAAGAAAGAGACTATTTTTACCTCAACTCAGCTGATTTATTGCCAGCGCTGGTAGTGTTTAGCATTTTAGTGCCACATTTGTCAACCACAATTCAATGTTTGTGTATTGATTTTATTTTAATACATTAAAAAAAATACTATTATAACAAAAACATACGGTGTAAGCCAATCCACAGCATAGCACATTCTTGAATGCGGAAAAAAATTAAACACACACTCAAAAATTAAACAGACGACAGAAGTGGAAAATTAAGGTTTCACCTCTTAGAGATCAGGCGAAGGAAACCGGCTTTGCATGCGCCCACACGCACACACACACACACACACACACACACACACGCCCCACTGAAATTCCTCACAACCAAACAACCTGAGCAATTAGCTGCACCATTAGAGCCTGAAGAAGGGAAAAGGAGCCGCTAAGAGAAAGATGCTGGAGAGAGGAGGAGGAGGAGAGAGAGAGAGAGAGAGAGAGAGAGAGAGAGAGAGAGAGTCAGACACAGAGAAGCTCGGTGGCTCTTGTTCTGCTGTGATCCACGGTGCTGTTATGTGGAGTGTCTCTGTGTCGCATGCTGACGATGCCGAGGCCATTTCAGGCGGGAGCTGATGAACTGCGGATGAACAATTTTTCCGCACTTCCCCTCAGACCTGCGCTTTTTACACATACAAACTCCTCCTCATTAGTTTTTGTCACTTTGCTCGGATGCCAGGGACGGGAATAAATGAGACCACTATCAGCTGCTGCCTTGATAAGCTGCCTTATCTCATTAGGTTCCACATCAAAGTTAATCAGAGATGGGAATAGTAATTGGCCGACTACACAATGCCACAGATCATGGGGCTTCTGTAGTGTATGTCATCTCCAAAACATCAGCAGGCTGGGGCTGCAAGATAGGGTGCATCTGTTGGAGAGAGAGAGGAGCAGCAGCAGAGGAGTGTGTGTGTGGTGGTGAGAGCTGGGAGTGAGTGTGCATGATGAAGAGCAGGGGGTGAGAGAGACCCAGAAAGAGACGGAGACTGGGGAGAGAGAGAGAAAGAGAGGGGATGAGAGGGGAAAGGAGTAATGGCAGAGGCATAACAAGCAAGCTGCTCAGAATTAATGAGCTTACTCAATAAGAAAAGAATAACCAATCAGTGTGTGTTGGGCAAATATAATTTGGGAATAATTGCTTGATTGCTTTTCCATAGTAGGCTGATTTGACCACACACAAGAACTGGGAATTAAGATGTCAAGACAAGAATTAATTTGGCAAGCGAGGGCTCACAAATGTTCCCCGCGCTCCCCACTCAGACGGCTCGGGAGGCGCCGGAGCCGTGAGTTGGAGCGCACTAATGATGAAAACACAGTGGTAGATTGCGTATTCATTTCCCTGTCTCTATTTTGCATAAAGAGAGCCACGGCTAATGCCACAGATGTTGGGATATCATACCAAAAAAAAAAAGCCCCAAAAAACCTGTGCGTATGCTAACACATTTAATTGGCATTTTTGCATATTCCACTCCATTGTTGATAGCTAGTTGCAGCTGATTGTTCAGTTTGTGTCCTCATTGATTTCAGTGTGTGTGGTTTTCTTTATTTTGGAGGGGGTAACTGTCTGGTGATAGTAATTGGTGCATTTTGACGCTCCCCATCCCCAAACAGTGCTTATTTCTGAAGTCTTCTCTCCTCTCTCGATTGCCAATTCGTGAGTGTGTCTTTCATTACTTGCTACCTGCTTTGAGAAATCAGTCTCGACCTCACTCGCACACACTTGTGCGAGAGGCAATGAGGAAATGTTTTTGTCCTCTAACAAAGTGCCGGTGGTCAACAGTGACACATTAGAGAGTGTAACCGACAGGGACACAGTGAGGAGAGGAGCAAAACAACACCCAGCCTAGGACCATAATGGCCAGCTGCACCCTACTAATGATACACACATAAACAGGCACACATATGTGCACACACACAGACACACACACACACACACAAACACACACTCACAATCCTGATGCTCCATTTCCATTACGGGGCACTGTATACGGTCTGCGATGTACACATGGCAGGAGCTTATTAATAGTAATCATGGGCCATGATGCAGGATAGAATCCAACATTAGTGCTACATTTGCACTGGATTCAGCCGACCCCCATTCAATTTAGATTTGAATAAGAAACATATCCGAACCTGACCACATGCATATGAATCGCCACATATATTTGCTCCCACATGTGTCTGGTACTTAGTTCCAATTAGGCTGAAAACACTGCCGCTGTGACGGAGGCTGCTCACACCATCTCAGTTATCACGTCTCTGCAGGTTCCACGGCTAAGGCTATTCATTTTCAAATGTGTGCATGTGTGTGTGTGTGTGTGTGTGTGTGTGTGTGTGTGTGTGTGTTTGTGTGCAAGTCAGGGTGTGTCTGCCCGTGCGCGTGTGTCCATTGGCATTATTTGAGCAGTGAGTAAGTAAAGGGAATAAATAAGCAGGCAGAGGTCCTGTCATGATGATGTTATTGCCGCCCTGGGTTTGCTTGCAGGCATTATGAGGACAGGCACACTGCCATATCCCACACTGCTACATGCACATGCACACGCACATACACACACACACACACAAACAAATACACATGCACATGCACACTCACAAACATGGCTGCGTGCTGGGGATCTAGGGCACATCCTCTGGATAAATTTGCTTTGATCTGCATTGCGCCTAATTGAGTCACAGGCAATGTGTCTATTCCCGCATCAAGGAATTTGAAAATGTTAGATTATTTCACTTGGGGATTAAACCTAATTTCTGTGTGTTACGTATTAACCTATTAGGCTGGTTCATCTGCATTGCTAATGCCCCCCCGGTGTAGACAGCTGTCACTGCCCCGAAAAAAAAAACATGATCGCGGAATCCTTGAATGAGTGATCCCTTTACCGATTAGTGGCAGTGAACTTCGCTGAGCCCAAGTGATAAGGCTGCAAAATTCCCAAGTTGCCAATAGCTCCGAAAATTATCAGACTGTAGGCAAAGGAGAAATTGTGCCTTCCGGCTCAGGGGCTTCAATCCAGGGTATGCCCAGATTGACATTATTTAAAGCTATGGAAATGGGCTCTGGCTATCTGGAGGATTGCTAAAATAAGAAATTTCCCAACAACATTTATGAATACGCTGACAGGAGAGGATAGGGGCAAAAAGAAGAAAAAAAAATACATATAAATATATACTGTGTGCATTCTCGAAAAAGCAATTTTAGGGTAATTTCCCGATTTTATGATCTAATCTAGGTAAATAAATAAACAGATATGTGTGGAAGGAAAACCCATATGGCTGTAATTTTCTTAAAGGACCCCAGCAATTTGAACTGAGAAGCTACTTTAGCAGGAATCACTGTGTACTCCGCGTGTCCACAGAGTGCATTGTTTCCGAACCTGATGCAGCAGAAATGGAAACAAAATCCCTTCAATAGCCTCCCGTTGTTTTGTCAGGACATATTGGCAATGCCAACGTTCCGTGCAATGTTTTGAATGTGGGCTACATGGACATTGCATTTTATTTGTTGGTCAGTAAATATGAATCCATGGTCTTAGTAGATTCAGCTTTGGTGTGTACGTGTAATGTCACGGTATCGACGCCTCCACACTGGACACACACAGACGCACCGCTGGCTCCTCAGCTCCTTTTAGCATGCACAGGCACAAAAGAATTGTGTGCACGCAACATCGACAGAAAACATTTGCGTGTGATATAAGATGTGTCGTGTGTGTGTGTGATTGCAGTATTTATCTGTCTTCGAGTGTGAGTGTGAATGTGTCTGTGAATGGACGAGTGTGTTGTCGTCATCTGTGAAAGTGTGCGGCGAACACGGGGTGCAACTTGGCCCCTGAGTACCTATTCAAATGAACACAAACATCAATTGCTGGCCGGCCCCTCGTGTTTCCAGCCTCGCCGGGTGATGCTGTAGTAGTCACGCACATGCTCCACCAGGGACGAATCTCTGGTGCTCTAATGACAAGCAGAATATTAATCCCATTTATTGTGTTTTGGTTTTTTTTAATTATCTGTTTTCACTTTTGTGAAACACTATGCAAATTAAGCATATGCATGTGTGTGTGTGTGTGTGTGTGTGTGTGTGTGTGTGTGTGTACGTGTGAGTCTCGGGGCTGTGTGAATGCGGTACTGCACACTTCAGCGTGCCTAATGGATACAACTTCATTGGGTATGGTCATTATGGATGTTCAAGAGGGAAGTGACCTCACATTATCACAATAGATCCCCTGCTATTCTCATCCACTGTCTAATTATGTAGGGGTGCTGGGAACGGTGCAGTATACCCACAGTATCCACCTTGCCAAGCCTGAATTGATTTCATCATAGCTGACTGGTTTTGTCTGCAACTTTGGATGAAACATCATCCTAAATACTTTGCCTCACGGTAAACATGTCAACTTTATTTGGTAGTTCCACACCAAAATGTAAGACTAAGCTGAAAATTGAGATTCCAGCCAGTAAAAAAACAAATCTAGCGTTAACTTAAGCCATTGCCGATTGGTAACCCAGCGGCTGCAGCCTCAATGTAGGTTGTTGCGCAGCACAAAGGCTAATCACTGTCAGGGTGGAAGCGGAGAATCCCCTGGCCCACCCTATTTGACTTAACTGCTCCGTTTGTGCTCCGACTGATCCCGTGGTCTTTGTGTACATTGTAATGAGTGCTGACATAATCCTGCGGATTTTCCTGGAGGCCAAACCTTTGCCACCCCCATCAGGCCCGGGGTCTCTCCTGCGATCAGGAGGGCTGCTGGAGGGGGAAAAGGCAGAACCACAATGCCCCCAGACCCCCATGAGATACTTACATTTAGGGCTGGTTTGAAGCTCCCTGTGATTGAGCAAGTAACCCATTTTAATCCTATTAACACTAGCCAACAAAAGCTGAATCTGCTGCAGGACAGGCAGGACTGGGGCCTGGAGGCTGGGCTCAAGATAGAAACTGGGGGCTGGGACCAGAGGGAGACATTGTGGAAGTATGAAAATTGTGTGGCAAAGGGGAATAAAAAGATGCTGAACTGCAAAGCCTGCCCTAAAGGTTACTTATTTTTTTAGAAAGGGAGATGAAGAAGCAGGAAACAAAGGACAAGAAGAAGAACACAAGGAAAAGACACAGAAAAACCATGAACAAAAAGCCCCTTTGTGCCAAGTCAGCCTCAAAGAGGTGGACCACCAGTAGCCACTGTCAAATATACACAAGGTTAACTCATTCAGCAAACATCCATCTTGGAGCTTGAAGGACGCGTTACTGGCAGAGCGGGGCAATAAATGTACGGCAAAGTGCAGCACAGGAAGTGGGTCTAGTGCCTTGTGGGTGTTGGTACCTCGAGGTCGAAGAACAAAAACCGGGGAGACTCTCAATGCACTTTTGTTTTGGGCGCATCATGGGGCAGAGGGGCCAAGTATGCTGGTGGTCCTTGCCCTAGCCCCATCAGAGAGGGAAGGGTTTTACACATCTAGTGTGGCAGCTTAAAACCCCCCATTGTAAGAAACAAGAGGGGAGTGACAGGGCCCATACAGACAGAAAGTGTTCTTTAGCCAAACAGGGCAGGATATGACTCTTTAAGGGGCAAGGGGGTGAATGAACAATAACTTGCGTGAAGAATGAAACCCTGTGTAAGGAACACTGATACTGCGATTCCTCACTAGGTGTCTTCAGTCATCTCTTGCCCGTGCTCGGAAATATTCCCCTGCTCTGTTGCCCTCTCCAGCTCCTTCTCAGACTTCCGCGTCTCTCGTCAATTTGTCATAACAGTGGCCTGACCCGGCGGAGAAAGCCATATATATATGATTATAATTGTCAGTGTGGGGTTTAAGTGACGAGGTATGATATGTCATTACATCCGTCTTTGACACGGGTCATTAGACACAGGAGCCTTCGCCAGAGATGGGACAGGCCATGACTTAAAACTCCAAGGGGAATAGCGGGCACCCCTGTTCATGGCTCCGACATCATTATTTAGACACGACGAAGTGTAAAAAAAAAAAACCTGGCTCCTTCTCCGCTCCTTTCCCTGTGGAGTATCTCCGGTGCGGTCTGGGAAGTGTGCATAATCAGCGAGGTGAGACACGGGATTGGCTGACTGGTTGAGACAGAGTAGCCAGCTCCTGTGAACCTCCTGTGAGGTCTGCCCTTCTCCTCTTCCCCGGGGCGAGGTCCTTTAAGTATCCTGAGATCCTCCTCTGAGATGGGCCACGCTCGCCGTGGCCTAGTATACATTTATGTATGGGTCTGACCTTTACTATAATGAGTTCACATCATAACCATTGACCTAAAAACAAATTCACAAATGTTTTCCACTGCTGAGGTGGGATTGAGGAAAAAAAAGAAGAGAAGAAGAAAGTGTGAGAAAGAAAGCAGGGGGGAGAGAGAGAACGGGAAAAAACAAAACAACCCAACACACATCAGTGACTGTGACAAACATTGTTCTTGTGTAAAGTCTCATTTTACAAGCATGTTAGCTGGGGGCTAAGTAGATAACAGCCCCTCTCTGCTCTGGGATTTTGAAATGGGTTTGCGTGATAAAGATCCTGCTACTTACTTGTAAGACTACGGTTCAGTATATTCAAAGGTTTCTGATGCTTTATATTATTTTTAGAATTTGGAATACATTTTGAAAATCTGAACTAAGATCTTTGAAATTCAGAATCACAAGATGGCGTTTGAGTACCAAAGCATTTTTTTATTAGAAATTGTCAAAATTAGAAAATTAGGTCAGAAGATCAGTGAGGTCTGTATGTTGTTGTACATTAGATTTGATCGGTTATAAACTGGCGTGAGACAATAATAATAATAATACAAGATATTTATTTCAGTCAAGCTAACTTTACCTGGTTACTGAAAAGCTATTGACCGAAAAAATTATCAAATGGCAATGAGCTGAAAAAGCATTTTGAATAATCAATGTGAAAATATTATTTAATTTTTTTATCTTCTTATTATCAGCTGGTGATAATAAGTAAGAAAACATTAAGCATTGTGACCCCCCCCCCCCCAATAAATAAATAAATAAAATTATCACAATGCAAAGTTAAATTTGACATCCCTTTGTAAGTGGCCGCATGCATACAAGATATCAAATCAAATAAACCTTCATAAATGCACATATTAAAAAATGTCTTTCAAAATACGTTTCATTGAGGAATTGTGCATCATCCGTCTGAGCTGAAATTTTTCTTCAACATTAAACGTTTGAGCGATTCTTAATGTAATAACCCTGTGTCTAATATCTAAAAATTGATTCCAGTTAACAAAAAATGTGTGTGTGTGTGTGTGTGAGTAAGACAGAGAGAGAGAGAGAGAGAGAGAGAGAGAGAGAGAGAGAATAAATAGCTTCTGTGGGACAGGGAGTGAATGTGGGCCTCTGAGAGAATACCTTGACAACCCAGTGTGTGCCCTGTTCACAATAGAAGGGACCACCCCACCAGTTAAGATTGCAAATTCAACCAGGGGTAGAGTTTGGAGGAATTGCTTGGCTATATTGGATTTGACCTCCTGGCTACAGGTATATGATAAGCACTTATCTGTTTGCACTAACGGAGCACATGCATTCAGGGGCTTCCTTCCCTCCTGCTGGAGGATTTCTTCCATGTTTACTGTATATGCACCGCCCAATGGCACACACACAAACACACACACACACACACACACACACACACACACACACACACACACACACACACACACACACACACACACACACACACACACACACACACACACACACACACACACACACACACACACACACACACACACACACAGCCATACACGAAGAAATGCAGCGCACGTGTATACATCCCAGAAATAATATCTCCCCACAATGGGAAAGAAAGGCGGCGGAATAAGTAGCTGCCCACCCTGCTCCTCACCCCGGCTCATCCCTCTCATAATTAGCTCTCTTGTGCCGTTGTGCGCCGCGCACAGCCGCCACAAAACAAGTGCTTCATGGGAGGAGGCATTTATCAACATTTCCATTTGCTGTGTACAAAAAGGACATAAGCAGCACATTCTCCTCGGTTCACGGACAAACTCTTTTAATTCGGCGCAGGGAAGCGAGCGGGGTTTTTTTTTTTTTTTTTCCCCAGCACGCGGGGCTAGACAAGCATATCAGAAATAGTGCCAGGCAGGCGGATGGGGGGCTCATAACAAGAGATCATTGGTAATTTTCAAAAGTACTGAGTTCCGCCGTGAACGGCGTTCAGCGGGTCAGAAAGTGTACTTGACAGGAAATATGCATACTGAGTGGATCCTACTCCCCTGCTTTTCATTTGCATTGTGTATTGATTTTTTTGGTCCCATTTAATACAATATTATGTGTGGGTCCACTGCAGCTTTTAGGTGTCTCTGGAGTGGACCAGTTCCATTGGAGGCTTAATGATAATTGCAGCTGGTAGAGGCAAGCTCAGGCAGATTTCATTGCAGGGCCATCAGGGCCCTCTCGCCCACCTCTACTTCCATTCCCATACCCCCTCCTTATGTTACACACACACACACACACACACACACACACGCACACACACACACACACACACACGCACACACACACACGCACACACACACACACAATCAACCTTGAAACAGCAGCAAAAGAAGGAATGTATCAGGAGAGGAAAACACAATGTGGCTCACCAGCCCCCCTTTGATTATTTGTTACTATACATTAGCACAAGGACATTTTACAGTTTGAGAAGGGGTCCTGCTTCTATTTTTGTACCATAATAACCTTTTCTGGAGCGTATACACTAGGAGTTTGAGTAAATACAAAGATATTAACAGAGAGAATGTCGGCTGCTGCAGTGCAAATCATCTTCCTCCTCCTCCTCCTCCCAGGGGACCCTGATTAATGCCATTATTGTAATACAATTGGCCACAATGCGGCTTCCTTTGAGAAAAATAAAGTCAAATATGTAACTCCCCTAATAACATGATACTTATCACCGGGCTGGCTTATAAAACTGTTAAACCGTGACACCAAAATACACAAATCATATTAAGGTCCTGGTCACGCTCCCCCAGCTCCCTCTCTCCCACCCACCCACACACCCACACCCACACCCACACACACACACACACACATTGAGGTTAGAGATTATTAAGCTGTCACAGACAGTGGGAGTGATAAGCGGCTATTTGGTCTACAAATTAGGCATAATTAAGGAGACATGTGCCAAACAGTGCCGCAGATATCTTCATCTGGCCCGAATATGACGGCGCCGCAATCCCGTGCCCGGGTTCAGGGGAGACAAATGGAACCAGGCATGAACTCAGGTGTTGGGGAGCAGATAGCAATGCCTTCAGTCCCTCGCTGTGTGTCTCGCTGGCTTTAAGGAAGCCGACAAAAAGTTGTACACCTCGGGGGGAGGCCGATGGCATCGATGGCGGCCGTCTTCAATGCTCATCCCTTGTTTACTGTATATCTACAGCTGCACCAACAGACATGCGCAAACACCCATGCGATAAAGAGGAAGCGCTGCGCAATATTTATTAGGCTCGACAAACACTTCTGGGCTTTAGTGTGCTGGGGACGGGGCTCTCTCCAGGGGCCGGCGTTGGCACGGGCTGCCCAGGCAGGAGAGGCAGATGTCTCGAATTGCAAAGAGGATCTGCCTGCCTGCCTGCCACCCTCAAGATTGCTGCTCCACTCCTCCACACAACTTTGAAACACACTCCGTGTGTGTGTGTGTGCTTGCATCTCTATGTGCCCCGTGTAAATCCCCTCCCTCCCTCCCTCCCTCCCCCTCGCTCTCTCCATTTCCACAGGTTACCGCCTCTCTAATTTATTTATTTTCTCTGTGACCGCTCTTATAACTTAAAAATGCAAATGTGTGGATTGTTGTGATCATTAATGTGGACCCTCTTTGTGTTGTGTGTTAACCTCCATTAGGCAGGACTACAGGGACAGAGGCACACTGGCATTTGGTCAGTGTCACAGTGACAGCACTTGCTGCTGGAATGCCCGGCTGTCACAGTCGGCTTTATCACTGGTTTTTCTCTCCTCCGAGTGTGGACTAATAAGCCTAGAAATTACAATTGCCTCCCTGCTGAATCCCTGATAGGCGGAAATAATGATATCAGTGCCCTGCTAATCTTCTTGGCTTGCCGCTTGGCATCAGCCTATTGAGTCACCTGTCATACTTACGTCTGATGAGATGAATTTAATCTCTCTGTCCGTAATGACAATAGGGGCCATTTTAATGTTATGGATGATATTTGTCAAGGTTCTGTCTTGCTTTTTTTCTTCTTCTTCTCTCTCTCTCCCCCTCTCAACCCTCCTCTTTTTTGCGGCACGTAGCCTATTTGACACATTCCGTCGAGGCATCGGGACACTTGGACATTAGCTAAAGCAGCCACAGATAGTGAGTCTGTGTTCATTTTCTCATTTAATAAGGGGGAGAATCAAGTTGCAGCAGCGGTGCAGTTTCTGATATTAAATGGGACACTACACTGAATGTTCCTCGGAGTAATAGGATGTTAAAAGTACTCACAGAGCTACGAGGATGCAACCGGACGTCTGTCAGGAGAATGTCCTAATATCTCAGCTGTTGGCTATTACCCAGTGCTGCTGGGTCATTCAGTGCTCCACAATGTCCTTCAACTCATTACAATCCAAAATACATTTGACAAGGCTCGGCATTCTCGCAACGCCAATGCATTTCATTATGAGGGATGAATATTCTCATAAAGGCACGCGTGATTCCTCTGGCTGTCATTAATTTACTCTGGGGAGAAGAAATAAGCCCGGGAGGGGGCTCACAGGAAAAGACAAATTTGTATCAAATGCTAGTCTTTGATAAGAAAGGGCATCCAAGGACCCTTTTTTCCAAGAAGACTCCAAACCATTCTCTGCCAGTTCTCCACGACCTAAACCCATGTAGACATTGTTGTGACACATCAAGGTCATGTGACAGCCACAGCGGTAACCTTTGTGGTGCAACAATACAGTAACAGCGAGAATTGGAGAAAAGTGGATTGGGGAGACCAAGAGAGGAGATATGTCTAACTCCACTCATAGATAAGTACTAAAGTACCGTATAATGTGTGCTATTCCCCCGTATTCTCCCTCCAACAGAACACACAACCTTCTTTTTTTTCGCGTGCCAAATATTCTTTTTTTTTTGCGACCACAGCCAAGGCATAAAAAGTGAAAACAGAAGGTCACCGACAGAGAAAATTTAATTTCCCTTTGGCGATGTAAACAATTCAAGTCTTCATTCATTATTTGTCGGAATGCAGAGCATTCCCATCATGGAAAGAGGCAGTTACTTTGAATGTTTTTTTTAGGAGCAATATCAAAAATTGTTCAGCACATTTGTCGGACTAATCGATCAGGGATGATTTTAGTAATGCAATAATTTAAAATGGGATAAAGTTAATGTTGAACCTTCTGTGCATCACTGGAAACCTACATGATGATGGGTGAGTAGTGTAGATTTCTGCTCATAAAATTGGAAAAACATAATTTACTTGATGTCCCACGGGGATGTCTTAAAACATCCACCTGTTTTAGGAAAAAAACAAATGCAAGGATGAGGATATAAGACAATGTTTTGCCAAAACGATTTATTATTACATTTCCTACACTTAAATTAAAGTAATTAGTGTTAATGTCCCTCAGTGAATGCAGATGCTCAGAAACTGTGCTGTACAATAACTGAGACCGCAGATTTTCCAGGTAACATTTACTGGTGAAATCCAGACAGGCTCGCGGTGTTGTGATGAAATAATAATAGTAAAAAAACAGCGGGGTTGTTATTGCTTCCAATGTATTAGCTGTTGGTCCATAATAAAAGTTTCAAATATGCGTGACTAAGTATAGGACCAGAGTGTGCACACTGCAGTTAAACCTCTATGGTCAAGGCTGAACATCGTAACAAAGCATCTCTGTCCCCTGTTACCGAATGTGGTTCAGGGTGTTCAACTAACACAGGCAAATGTTTGACACACACACACACACACACACACACACACACACACACACACACACACACACACACACACACACACACACACACACACACACACACACACACACACACACACACACACACACACACACACACACGGCTGCGGGGAGGATCGATTGTTGTCATAGAAACTCTGTCATTAGATAAATGACTGCTTCCCCGAGCTGTCAGATTAACTTTGACAGAACAATCAACACTATGTTATTTATGCCTGGCTGACAAAGAATCGTTTTGGCTTGGCGAGAACTGAACAATCCCACTGTGTCCCCGGTTGTCCTATTCAGGAAAGTACGCCATGACAGGCGCTGAGTTATGGAACACTGGACTCGGATTTACTGTCTGCTAATAGGCCAACGTTTGAATTGTTCTCCTATGTGATGGCAATTTAGGCCCTCGCTATTCAACTTGTTGAAATGGACTTCCTGTTCGAGTTGTGAGCCCCAAATGTGTTTCGAAATTACGTAAAAAAAAAAAATGGTGTTAGATGTATCCCTGTTTACTTGTCCTCTACTTACCATATGGTGTCTATTATTTTTTAGGAGGAAAAGCAGAACAGATGCATATTAATACACTGCACATACACAGATGATGTTTGAAGTGAAGGGCAGTGGAGGAACGATAATTATCATTATGATTTGACTAAAAGTACATCGTGCAGATAATACATGTTTGCTGTGTAGGATTACACTTTCAGTGGATGTCTTTCATGTGTTGAATATGATTGTAATTACAAAAGATGCAGAGTTTACACCGATAGCCATGGCCAAATGTTTAGCAACTTTGAACCACCACTGGTGTACATAAATCCCAGTGTGTGAGAACAGAGCATCGCCGGATCATCTGCTTTGTTTTCCATCTTCAGTGTTTTTCCAAACTGATTGCCTCTCTCCGCTTTATGCTCTAATTTGAAATCTGTTGGGCTCTCCTGCAGGAGAGTATTGTTCTTTCCTGCACTGTGCTGTTAATGAGTATGGTTAAGAACATCATTATTTTTTAAGTATCATTTGGGTGTTCACAGTGGGTGATCTCAACAATAATCTGTTTTCCTCGTTTCATATCCAGAGTGACAGCGGCGGGTGCCTCTTTAATACCCAGAAAATCATTAGCACCGAGAATCTTTGGTATGCTGGAGAGAGAGCAAGAGAAAGAGCTAGGGAGAGAGAGAAAAATTGTAATGAAGACGTATTAACTACGGGTAATTTGGTTGTTCTTCAGCTCGAGTTTCCCCTCCGCTCTGCTAGTTGGTTTTATTTGCATTGATGTCTCCTCAGAAGTAGTTTGCTTCTTGAACAAAGGGGCTGGCGTATGTTAAGTGCTTTTGAAATCACAAGCGTTCCAGCCACGAGGGCTGGGCCTGATGAAAGGGTGTGAAATTCAATGTGGAAATCGATTTCACTATCTTCTCATTTGGCCTCGCCAAAGCACAGTTTTATGTCAAAGCAGCAGACACGGGGCTGCTGTGTGCATGTGCGTACATTTAACACACTTCACACAATGAGGGACTCAGAACATGGGGGCCTGGCTTTAAGCCTGATAAATCCATGCAAATTCCGGCAACACTATGGACAGAATACATTAAAGCTGTTTAGTCTCGATATGAAGGCTTAACAATTATGAAAAAAATTAGGAGAGAGTGGTGGAATGAAAGCATGCCGCCGCGCCATCGGCCCAAAGGCCCCCGTAGCTAACACTAAGCCACTTGTAAGATACAAAGGTCAAATGCTTGATTTTCATTTCCTCAACAACAGACACAATCGTGTTACAGTCACACTAATGTCAATGCTGTCATTCAAAAAGAGCGATGAGTGGAAAAAAGGGGGGAGAGTCGCAGGAAGTCGGTGGGTGCTCAGATAGTGTATGCACGTCATTATGCTCACTGCAATCTGTCAGCGGCGGACCAAGCGGGTGTCATCAATTTCTTTCCATTTCCAGAAAAAAAAGAAACGCGTCTTGTTGTTCCAAATAGCTACGTTGTTGCCATGACTCGGGTCATCCATCCATCCGACCGTCCATCCATCCCGAGCGCATGTGTCTATTGAATGTAAATGACAGCTCAATGTCTACACTGTCACAAAAGGGCCACAGTAAAAGTGAGGGCGATGGAACAACAGTGTGAGGGCTCCTCTGTGGAGCGCTGGCAGTGCCATCTGTGGGGATGGGTAAACAGGAAACGCACACAATGATATTATAAGGCTCTCTCCCTCTCTCTCTCTCTCTCTCTCTCTGCGTTTTTGTTATTAATGGCAGTGATACCCGTCAAGCCGTTTCACCATATTTAACACTGTTACAGCAGTTTTGCAGCTGTTGTATTTTCTCCCCAGTGTAGAGAGAGATAGTGAGTAAGTGAGTGAGTGAGAGAGCATTAGGAAGGACCGTAGAGGGAGAGCGCTTCAGTCAAAATACAGAATAATCACCGCTGAATATTCTTTTTGGCACATTATTAACTCAGAGCGTAACGCATGACGACAATTAGGTGCACCCAATCAAGGCCGGTTGACACAAAAACCAGCCAGGAGAAGTTGAAGAAAAAAGCATTGCGCTGCCCGACGCAAAACCGCCCGCGAGACGAGGCCACTTATTGGTCGGCTGGGATCAGTGGAACTCCAGGTCGGGCAATGAGCTAGGGGAGTCAATTAAAGAAGCGGCGTCTTAATAGGGCTGTGATGTGGAGCCATAACAGTGCTACCTTGGCTCTCGCTCGAGGTGGCCAGATCTCTTATGTGACAGGAGCCAAGTAAATAAATAGCCAAATGAGGGCACACAACAGCGGCAGCAATATCCCAGGGCACCTATTATGCAAGGGGTAGGGGGAAATTATGCCCACGACAAATTACTAATGATGAGCCAGTGATGTCTTGTTAAGCGACATTGTTTTCCCTCAGATCCCTTTGTGTCTGTGCCTTGTTTTCCATTTAACGAGAGACACAAAAAAACACCCGCAGCCGAGCGTCTCTGCAATATTTTCCCTTTCTTCTCTCTCCCTCCTCTCTTTTTTTTTCCGCCATTCGCTTTTCCTTCTTCCTCCTCCTCCTCCTCTCCGTCTCCCCTTTGCAGTTAACTTGTGTCTGCGCCTCTATTTTCCCTTCCCCTCACATCCGCTGCCACTCCGAGGGCCTGATTTGGCGCATGAGAACATGCTAGAGTGGGGCTGCTCAGCGGGGAAGGGCCTTTTGATGCAGACCCCCTGGGATCCATCCACTGAACCAGCAGTACGTATGACAGATGTGACAGCTTTCATCTAACAGTTAACTTTTCCTAATTAAAGTCCCAAGTCTAATTAGACGCCGGCCTATCTGATATTTCTGAGATGGTCAGAGACGGTTTGGGGGCAGAGCCCATCAGAGATCTGAACATTGGTGATTGGTGGGGTGGGTGTTTACTGTTTTGGAAGGAGACGCAGCCCCGCTTGTGCCCTGTGTGGGCTGTGGGCTCACCTGGGTGTGTGTGTGTGTGTGTGTGTGGGGGGGGGGGGGGGGGGGGGGGGGGAATGCCAAATGGCATGGCCTCATCTCATTTGCAAGGATGCTGCCCCTGAATGTGAATGTGCAATTATGCATCAGGGAGGGAAAAACAGCTAAAAGAAGAAAAAAAAAACCATTCCATAATTAGCGAGGCAACTCCAAGCACAAGCAATGGAAATTAGTCGCGGTGTAATAAATTAGCCTGTGCATACATTACATGAAATAAAAACCCTTGGGGCCTCGTATTAGCAGTTTTGGCTGTACATGCCTGGTGTATTTAAATAAAGCAGTCACTCCTTCATTGCAGGCCCAGTGGCAGACATTTCTCTTCAAAATCACATCACCCTCACAGTGTCAGCTGGGTGTGGTCTCTTTGTCTCCATGATACAGTACCACACGGGCTATTGCATCCTGCAGCCTCAATTCTCGGCACAGTCTGCCAGGCTTCATGGGTTTGTAATCACTGGATATTTCCTATTCCACTTTGATTAGAGTTGCCCATTTCTCCCGTGCCATTTTCTCCGGCTCTGATAAACAAATGTGAAATTAGAAACCAGTTGAGATGAGCCGGGGCGAAATTTGCATCAAAATAATACAGTGTGCGCCTAACAAACCAAAATCAGATAGCAGCAACAAAAGCTGGCAAATTGCGAATTAAAAGGCATGATGTAAATGGTATTTTGTCATTAAGCTTCTGCAGCCATTTTGAGGGCGGTGCGGGTTAGATGCAGCTGTGTGTGTGTGTGTGTGAGTGTGTGTGTGTAGGGGGGGTGTTCACGTCGCTGGTTGTGACGAGTCTTATCCAGAGTTGATTATTCATACTTGTCCTTCTGCTTGAATTAAAGCAAGAGTGCTGGAGCCAGTTAAAGCCAAATACTTGAATGGCTACTGAACTCTCACCTTCACGCGCATCCATTTAGCTCACAAATGAAAGCCAAGTACAGTCAGTGGAAAGCCATAATGGGTCTTTCTTCTTGCGGAGTGTGGCCATTACATACTAATTTCTTCTGGAGCCTCTTCAGGAATTTAAACACTTGGCTGGAGCCACTGAGTCTTGTGCTGAGACGAGCAGACCCGACAATGACAGCACACAAGGTGTCAGCGCCGGTCACGCTCGCGTCGACTTACCAGAGTTGTGCTAGATTGGAGGGGCTACAGCATGTTGTGGTATCTGGATAATGGCCTGTATTTTTTACCGTTTTTTTTGTAAATTTGATTAGGTTTTTTTATTTGTATTTTTGAGTCTGTGTATATAGAGTTGGGACTCTTATATTTTGTCATATTGACAAAAAAGCCATGTCAAAATAAAGACACATTGTGTCATCACATACGAAATGCTTGAATTTACATACTTTACATATATAATATATATTATATACAGTATATATATATATCATATATACATACAAACTGTACACACACACACACACACACACTTCACTATGGTTTAAATAAGTACTGTTTTCTGTATTCTACAACACATTCAGTGTGGAGAAAATATAAAGAAAATAAATACATCATCTAAGTGAAGATATTACTTAACATGGAGCATACTCGATGACTGGACATGTTGTACTCCAATAATTCTATATTTAGACTTTCAATTGTAAATAAAGCGCCATGAAACACTGCGGCACAAGTGGCGGAAGACATTGCTAATACCATGTCTTTCTCTATTCTGACAAAAAAAAACCCTCTCCACCCCAACATTTGCTCAAATGTCAGCTAGTTCCAACCCGAATGGTGTTAAAACCCGACCTTATCCTATTGTGCATTTATCAAGCACGATGTCCTCGGTGAGTTGGTGTGGACCTGCCCATCCATTACCATTTATCAACCAGCCCACATTGTTGATGAATGGTATTTTTGCGCCAGATTACCCACTGCACATCAGTAGCACCCAGGAGGCAGTGATTTAATTATGCAATTAGTGTGGTGGATGATTAAATGGCTTAATTAATAGAGGCAGATTGGAAATTTGGCGAGAGTTGACAATATTTAGCTAGCTCACTAGTTTGTGTGGATCTTCCAATAATTAGTCTTTAGCCCTTTTGTTTCGTTGTAATGCAGTGGTATGATGAGTGTGATGATGGCAAGACAGCCACTGAAAGACTCCAGTGCACAACAACAGTTGCATTCATTTGTCTATTATGGATTTCAAGTGAGATTCTTTTCAACGTGGCTTTCCACTATAATGGCCAATATTTCTGGTAGGGACTTGTTAACCGGCTAATGACTCCACTCAGTGAATCAATAAATATGATTATCTATCGTTGTGACAAATGTCACCAGCTTCGCCTCACATGCAGGCTCAGCTGTTGCGGGGAAAGAGTAGGATTTCACACTTCATGCCTGCTTTGGAGTCATTAGATTTTCTGTGTTCCCGGCTTTCCTCCTGTGGTTTGAGACTGGATCTTCAGACAGGATTTTCCTCAGGTCGGGGCTTTTGTTGTATTTACTGGATTAGTTCGGCTCTGAGCTCTCCAGCACAGCGCAGTGTACACTTGTCCGTTTGATTGACGGCCTGCGGGGACCGGGCGGGCAAGTTATTTACTGCTCGTTTGTTTGCTCTTGCACGGAGATATGCGGAGATATGGAGATTGTGAGGTAAAGTCAATGCTGAGTTACACGGGCCTTTGTCAATCACAAATAGTTGTGGCAAAGGCACAATCATCGGAGCATGTCGTCTCCTGACTGGAGCAGTGCTTGCCGTGAGTGCATATTGTTTGCAGCACTTGACACTAGAGCGTGAGGCTGAGAGAAGCTGCTCACCGGCCCTCAGAAGCATGATGTTGTCTAGCATGTGGAGAAAGACGACCCCGTCCACTAGGATGCTACTCAACATAATTGCCACCACTGTGTAGCAATTGGTGTTATTTCTTCTTTGACAATGTGGCAAGAGTTTCACTAAAAATAGATTTTTTTGTCGGGGGGGGGGGGGGGGGTTGCTTCTACTGCTGCTGGCTGGAGGGCTGCTTTAATGCTTCTTATTCGCACAATCTGAAAAGAAACACTCTGATAGAAGTGAACAGTTGCCTTTTTTTAATAGTTTAACCCATGTTGCACTATTAAAAGCTTTGTGCAGTTTGAAGTTTGAGCTCCACTGGGTAAATCCTTTTCATGGATCAATTTAGCAAATGGAACATTCTATTAATTTGTTACAGTATATGGTATTGTTTCCCGTCAATCAAACTGTCAATGCAGTTTTCAGATACTTCTGTCCTGTTCAGAGCGTGAAGGCAATACAGTAGATATAATTACACTATTTTAATCACACATACTCAGCAGTCATAATCAAATGGACAAATTACTTAGCGTGCAATTTTCCATTTGTTATACAAAATTGCACTAATAGAGGCTTTAAAGCCGGATATAATTATTTGCTTCTCGCTTTGCATGGTCACATTATCCCTCTCTATTTTGAGTCTTTCCTCAGTTGAATGGGAGCCAAGCGAAGCATTCTACCCATCCACATTCAACAAAACACAGCATCTCACTTAATAAAGAGCTAGTCCTTTACTGATGCTCAGTCAGGTCACATTGTGGTCAATGCTGTAAATCCAAAAGTCCCTGCCTGTTAATTAAAACCATGCTTTGCTGTCCAAAGAATTATTTAGAATTGAAATAGAATTGCTGGCATTCATTGAAAAAAATTATATTTCTGCGTTCATTGTTTTCTTCTTTCAGTAATATTATTCATAGCTGTGCATTTATTATTTCTTAAATTCAAAATAATGTGTGTAACCTGTCAGAAAAAAGATGCAATTGTGTACAATCATGTGAGACGTGCATTTCAGTAAGCCCCCCACAGGCATTCACAAAAACATTGAAGCTATAGCTAATGTGTCAGCAAAATGTCAATTCTTGCTTTTGACTAATAATAAATACGAATAATAAGTCCAATAATCCAAGATTTCTAATTCTATAAAATTCTATAATTCTAATTCATAAAAAATACTTATACACTCAATCAAAAGTATGCAGACCAGAATTGAGGGTGGACTACAAAAGAACTGCAAGGCTTGAAAAAATATATATAAATGAAACAGTGAAATACATGAGAGAAATAATAAATTATACATCTCACATTTAATTGCCATATCAAAGATCCACAGATAAAGATCCGGTTTTTCAGACGACTATTGATGTCAAATTAAGAGGAGGTAAGTGCACTCGTACAGACTCAGATAAGATTATTCCAAATTGTTATTGTTCCTTACAGAATAAAAAGATAAAACACTGAAAAACAGTGAATCGATTTCCCGATCCGAGGGAGTGTTTACGCGGTGAACCCCTGCACAAACTCGGAGCAGATTCTCCACGTAGCTGCCACTGTCAACAGCCTGTCTGTCAGTCTGCCATGCTGTGATTGAGACATCAACCTAATCCATGTTTACACTGTCCTGCCCGTGTCACGCCTAGCTGTTAACCACACAGAATTAGGCCGTGTTTGACACCTCCTGCAACCTGCCACTTGAACCCACCATCGACATCGGGCTCCGAGAGCAGTTTCCCTGCACCGTGAGCAGTTGAGGCATTGTCGAGGGCCGAGAAGGCAAAAATAAAGCGGGAGTCTATAAGGGGATCCGGGGCGGGGGGTGGGTGGGGGGGTTGGTGTATGGTGGAAGGAGAAACGATGGATGGCTACGGGTAAGTGCCACTCCTTGAATATCCTCTCCGGCTCCCTTCCCATCTGCCTCTCTCCCTCTGTCCTTCATTCTCCTCATGTCTCTCTCCTCCTCCCATCTCTCTCCCCCATTCTCTCTATCTTCCTCTGCTTCCCTCTCTCTGTTGCTTACTCAGAGAAGCTGCCAGTGTTTGCTTCTCCTTATCCAGGTTTCTAATCCGCCGCCAGTGAAAGAGTCCACTAAATAGGTGCCTTCGAAAGAGGGGGGGGGGGGGCGGGGGGACGACAGGCAGAACCATTAGAGGAGAGTTTATCAGAGTCGCTCAATCTGTTATCACTCCTGTCCCTCTGTCCCTCCCGCCAGCCACCACCTCCCTCCCTTGTCACAGAGCTACTGATTATAGCCCCTCACACACACGCACACATGCGCGCACACACAGCCCACCACCGAGTGTGTTTGCGCATGTCTGCTCAACAGCTTTGTTGGTGTGCCTTGCCATAAGCGAGTGCGCATGTTGTTGTGCACCAGGGCCCATCAATTCCGGCACCACCTGAAAATGGCCGCAGCCAAGAAATAAATAGACATCCCCCTCCTTTCATCAAGGGTGGGCTCTCAGTTAACTTCTTGCACCTGACCACAAAGGACCCAAGAAATAACATCAAATGTGGAGTTTTTCACTGGAAAAAACGGAGAGGAGACACCGAGTGTCTCTGAGGGCACTTTGAGGAGTGAAGCGGATGCTCTAAAATACGCCCGTGCCGTTTTGTTGGCACGGGTGCCACTGGGACCGAGAGGGGAGTGCTGGAGTTTACCTAAGGGATAAATGTCAGAGGATCAGCTAAATTAGATCCTGCCTGTATTAAGACATCAACTGCTGCTGAAGTGTGTATAGTGTATGTGTGTGTGTGTGTGTGTGTTCTCTCTCTCTCTCTCTCTCTCTCTCTCTCTCTCGCTCTCTGTGTGTGTGTGTGTGTGTGTGTGTGTGTCTGTTCTGGTGTGTGGACCCCTGCTCTCAGCTAGACTGCAGTCCAGGCTAAAATGGAGCTCAAAACTGAAGTGGCAGAATAAGCTGTTTCCTAGAGTTCTGTCTAGTGCAGAACAAACCAGCGAAGAGGGATGGTCCTTCTCTCTTATGTCACACTGTGCCGCTCATTGTCTACGGCTAAATGAACTGCACTGTGAATAAAACTGTCCAATAAGAGACAATGACAATTTTAATAACAGGTTTTTCCTCAGGATAGTAATAGGATAGAAAAGGGGCTGCTAGTGTGAAATACATTTAATGTAATATACTGATACTTCAAGGCAGCTAGTTCCTAGACTCTTGAGTCCAGTGATAGAAAGTGCAGCAGAGCTCCTTGACCACTATAGCTGCAGGCTTCCGGGGCCCATCTTCATTTGTCATTAGGGTTATATAGGTGCACACGGTGTAAGTAGTGCTGTGGCCCTAGACAGGGAATATACCCCAGGCCCTGAGTGTAGTACAGAGTCTGAGAGAACTGCTGTATACAAAGCTGCGGGGCTCAACAGTCGGCACACTTACTGTTCGTACACGTGCGGCTATACCCAGAACATGCTGGCTATCAATTTTATATGAAAAATACAGACGGGAAATGACTGCATTTGGATACTGTTCCTGTGGGTAATTTGCTGCCAAAATATTACCGCGGGCTTTATTAGAATGTGTGTTTTTCAAACGCTGATGTCTCCATCTTGGTTTATGGGGGGAGCGCGTGGCACGGCCACGGCACAGCGCGCGCGGCAACAACAACAGGAAAATGGCTGGTTCGGGGGTGACATCTCTGCCACTTCGTCCATGTTCCGTCATTTAGAGGTAATGGCCGTGACCACTGCCTCCCTGTTTACATAGCAGCGGGCTCCCAGCACCCAGCCTGTGACAAATTATAAAAGCCGGGCCTCTGTAGCCGGGCTGCATTTCATTAAACTTTAACTTCCCTTATCTGCTGCGACAGAGGACAGAATAATAAAGGCTGACAGGTATCTAAAGATGTATGTTTGGACTAGGGGACAGGAACAGCATGAGAGCCTTAGCCAGCTTTGTCACCAAAGATGGAACATATGTTGTGGGCTATAAAAACTGAAGGCAGATGTTGCTGTTTTACTGAAGCTGGGAAAGGCTGTAGACGCTGATGGTGCTTTGCACATATGTCTACCATGAATAGCTGTCTGTTTTGCTAACAATGCTCCCTGCTGCATGTGACAAAAAAGGAACCAAAAAAATACAGGTGTTATTTATGATCTGATTTAACACAGTGAAAACGTGACATTTACAAGACATGTTCACCTTTTTTTTTGCAGCAGACACTTGTACATTTCCTGGGGGGAATATATAACTGGTGGCATTCTCTGTGTGGTGGTGGTCATATCTAAAATGCTACATTAAACGAAAAGTAAACGATTCTATTGGTGAACTGCTGTCAAACCTCACCATATCAATCTTTGAAATGCTTTCATTTTATAGCCAAGGACTTATCCGACACTGGTATATTTTTTTTGTCGAAAAGTTGAATATACATTAAAGATAAATGATTTAAAGATGTTTCTTTGACTGTGGTGAATGCATGTGTCATGAAAAATACTTGAGGTATGCTGTCATTCATTATTAGTGGCAACAATAGGCCTCAGCCTTGCTTGTCTGTCTCTGGTTGTGTTTTTTTTCCCCACACTGAGGCCTCTCTGAAATCCACTCTACACAAAAAGACCTCTCAGAAAAGAAACTTGGATCTCGGGCGTAAGTTGGATGAGGTTTATATCTCAGAAGGACAATGTGGCAAGGCCAACATTAAACCACGTTAAGATCTTCTGAGAGAAGCAGTTGATTGATTCCATAGAACCTTGTTCATCAAGGCCACCAGGTCTGAACCAAAGATATTTGGAATGTGAGGAAGAAAGAGGTAGTTACGGCAACAAAAAGCAGCTGAAGCAGCCTTTGTGCGCATCTGAAAGGGCCTATCTACGGCTTGCTAGGCTCTCCCGTTGAGCAGACGAAAGACTACCATGTAAATAAAAGCCAAGGGTGAGCTCACAACTTTGCCTGCATGAATAAAAATGGCCACAATAACATTACAGATGCGTACACAAATAAAGCCAGCCATTCATTTCCGTGTAATACTCAGCAGACACTTTCACTTTATTCAGTGCTGCGAAAGTATATGAATTTCTTCTTGAGTTAAACTCAAAGTACGAAAAAAAAAATTCAAGTCCCACGCGCAATTTTCATTCACTGTGATCACTGTCCACACAAACGTCGGGAGACCAATGAACACTTCCTCACCCCGTAATATCCAGTTTCAAGCCTGGCCACGGCTGCGCACACTTTAAAGTGTGCTGCCCATTCTGGGATTTTTTTTCCGACACTCTCCGTAGAAAGGTTGTTTTCTGTGGCTCTACCGGTGTGTGTTGATAGACAGCTGCGCACATGCTGAGATAAGGTCAGATATGGCCTTCCCCGTGGGTGATGCTGGTTGTGGTGGAGGGTATCGGCCAGCCGGAGGAGTGGACTAGGTGGCTGAGATAGCCTCCTCCTGCAGGCGAGTAGGTCTGGAGTGCTGCTGCTGCTCCCCCCCCCCCCCCAGCAGCCATGTCCTATTGGAGTGAGCCCCTTCACCAGAGCTTTGTCTGAGAAGAGAGTAGCCGAAAGGGCCCTCCGACACACTGGACAAGACCCTTCAATATACAAACGCCTTCCCCCATGGCCTCATAACCAACCTCAACTACGCGCTCACACACACACACACACAATTCTGCATACGCTCGTATGTGGCACCACGCGAGTGCCAATGTTGTTTTATCTACTGGGGTTTTTTTTTTTCTCCCTCGTGTTTGTGATTTTAGAGTTTGAACAGAGTGCTAAGCTCAAACACAAACACTGGGCGCTGGAGGCGAGAGCAGAGCGCCATCTGCCCCATTCAGGGCCTACCAGGCTTTCACTGTCCTTCCCCGACGGCAAGAAAACCTCTGCATTCATTGCAAACCAGGGGAGAGAAAGGAAGCGAGATAGAGTTGTGCTCTGCCTGTGTACGTTTAAATAGTTCTTTATCTACAGTGTTTTTTGGTTTTTTTGACAGCATCTCTGGAAGGAGAAATAGCGATGTAATCAATAATGAACAACTTTCAAAATTGCTGTAAACAGATAGACTATTGAAAAGAGGCATACCCCCCCCCCCCCCCCGATATTTGTGTTCTCTAATTTCCAATCAAAAAAGGACGTTTTCTCCAGCGCTGAGCCTCTGACTGCGTCTGTTTCCCGAATGGAGATTGCAAATCTTCCCGTCAATATCAGCACACGATTGTCTTTCATGTCATCATGAATAGTAACCCACCTTTGCTTGTTTTCTCAGCAGACGTTTTCCTAAGTCTCCACCGATAACTCGCACACCATGTGTCACAAGGCGTGACAAAGCCCACAGTGTGGCATATCTGGAGGGAGAACTCGGGGACGGTGATGGAAGAAAGAGGAGAACGGTGGGGGAAAGAGTGTTAAAGAGGAATGTAGTATAATGTATGGTGGCTTTGTCCTGGCAACTGCTCTAATGCGGCAGTGACACATTTGAAATTGGCCCTGGCCTGCCCACAAAGACGGACAGAGGCGCTGCGAGCACTAGCCAATCCATACTCTCCAGACACCTGGAGAATCCTCAGATATTGACCTTCAATTCAGCTGGCATTCAGAGCTGATGAAAAGAGATAAGCACTCTAATCTGTCCGTCGTCTTCGTGCTCCCATTTATTGACTAACTGACACGGACTTATTTTAGCCCTGGCTGCACGCTGTCACCACACGGCAATGTGATACATAAACCTAATAGATGTTTATTTGAAAGGGGCTAATATGAAAATTGCCGCCAAAGACACATGAATCAATTTTCAAAAGCAAACATAATTGGATATTCCGGGACACTCATTAAATGTGAATTGGCCCTGGTCTTCTTGTCTGTCTGCCCTCCCCCCCACCCCTCTTTGCTGTGTTTCCTTGTGTGACATGTTATTATGCTCCATCAGTCGTAGCCATTTAACAGATCGGCTGCCATGGAGAAACTGCTTTAAAAATCTCAATGGAGGAACATTTGTGTAAAATGAATGCGTCTGTATGTAACGACGTGCTTTTGTGTGCATGCGCGTGCCTGTAGAGATGCATTTACGCGTTATACTCTGGTAGGTCCCTTCCTTAGCCCTCCCACCGTGGTCCTACATTTTCACATGACAGTTGTAGGCTGGACGTTAGAGGCACTCGACAACGAGTAGGGGAGTAGGAGGAAGTGCTTACCGAGAGCCTCTGGAAGAGAAAAGCTATGCCTACATACAGTCTGTGTCACAAAGATGCCAAGATGGAGACCATGTGGACAGAACACACACACACACACATAAAATCCAACACGGCCCAACAGGCATATTATTGCAAATATCCACACAAACATACACACCCAACCAACCACGCATGGTCATGCACCCTGTATCAGAGAGCCATCCGGTCATTTTCATATTCATATTTACATGTATATGAGAGCCAGCACATCCCAGGAATACAGATCTATTTAAATTCAGACAGAAACAGTAAATGCCCACCACCGGAGAGCCAGAAGAGAGGGGGGGGGGGGGGGGGGGCCAGTAAATTTATTTGAGTGACATTGTCTAAATTGAAGTTTGACACTCTTCACCACTCTAACCTTTATGCAAATGTGAAAACATCTATATGTGATGGACAGAATTCAATTAACTGAGATGACAGAAAATAATCTAGTGAACTGAATACATCATGCATTTGAAAGGTAACATAATCATCCTGGTAGGAAAGGGCTGCTGCTGGTGGTGGTGGTGGGGTGTCGGTGGCAGAGAGACAGAGGGAGAAGGCAAGAAAGAGAAGGAGAGAGAGAGCGGGGTGGGGGGGTGGAATGGATGGGAGGGCACAGAGGAAGTAGAAGATAGAGCCCATTTCTCTGCCGTCTTATCGAATGGCACAAGCTCTATTTCTCCAAAGCGGAGTCTTCAGTCCACTAAACTCTTGATCTCAAATGAGAGACCCTGGAACACTGTTGCTAAGCAATTAGGGGGGCTTATTGAGCAGCTGATTCCTGCCGCTCAGTGTCCATCATTACAATTTCTCCTCACCTCATAGACTTCCATACTGATGAACAGCGGCCAGCGCCCACTGACCATGCACGGGGAAATGGGCTACTCCGGCAGAGCTGCAAATTACACCGCTGCACACACACACCACCCTTATTTAAACCCAACACGGCAAGACTGCCCCAAAACAACTGTTGCTGCATGGATGCTGAAGGCGTGTGTGGGTGACAGAGACAGAATGAGACGTATACAGAGAAAGGGAAGTAGATTCATATATCCTTAAAAATCTGGAACAAATAAAATTAATTAATTAAATATCTTACAGTTTTTTTCTCTTAAATTCCACATTTAAACACAAACTTAAAACCGCCTCATATCAGCGCAGAATTATCACAGTTTACACAGACACTAGTATGTTATATGGCAGTTAGCCTTCCTAGTAGGAATCGGTGCAAGGAACAAGTGGTGGGGTATGGAAGGAAGCAGAGGAGCGACCAAACTGCCTCACACAGCCCGTGAACATGGGAGCGAGCTGTTGGCCAGATGGGGGCACCCTTAACCAAGATATGAGAAACCATGCCTCATCAGCGGGGCGGCTTGTCACAACGCAACGAGGATGGTGTGAGGGACTGGGAGTGATTTTTGACATCCTCGGAACTATGCGAAACTTGTACACCAACAACACTGTACCCTAATGCACATTTTATAAGTATATATATTTTCCTGCTGCCCATGCTTTGCTCAGATCAACGTAGGACTGATTTTATCATACGGCTGAGCCAATATGTTCTCTGACACATCGGTTTTCGTGTGTGTGTGTGTGTGTGTTTGTGTGTGTGTGTTTTTTTCTGGTCATTCAGTGACAGCAGTGTAGGACGTGAAGCCACCAGAGGAGTCTATTGTGTGTTGAATACTAACACTAGGTGGCTCTGTCAACTGTTAGTGGGCCTGAAGAGCCACTCAGTCTGACTGGATTGCTCCTGTGTTTAAATACTGTAGATTTTACTGCTCTGTCCTCATCTTATCATTGAACCTGAGATTAAATGGAGGAAAGGAAAAAGCATCACCATCATATTATTAGCTGTTATTGGGGATCATTGCCAGGCATATAATGCATTTGAGAAAATACAGATTGCACTGTGATGTAGCAAGTGAAAGAGATTGTAATTATCAATGAAATCTACATCGCTGCTTTGCCAATCTCAGTTCACAGAGGCTATCTTGGCTAAATTTTATTAGAATGCTGATTCAATCCCCCGTCATTTACATGTGGCCAGAAAACAGAGCCACAGAAAGTGAAACAGCGGTCGTAATGGACGGTTAAGTGACTCCTCAACAGATCTCTTACATATAATATAAGTTCCATTAGCCCCGAAATGGCGACTGTATGGCATTTAATTAAATATAGCCTTTCAAAGAAACCCACGGCAAGCAATTTAGAGTGTGGTTACATTTGAAGCTTGGGTGAGGTTAGTGGAGCTTTTAACTGCTGCATCCACTGCATAGACTGTTAATTAACATATTTAGAATGAAGTAGATTTGCCATGCACTAATCATCCTCTAATTCACTAAGAACTGCCGCCTTTCAAACGCCGGACAGTAATCAACATGCCGGGGCCTAAACATTACATAATCTGTAATTATGTTTCACTGAAGGAAAGGGAAGAAATATATAAATAAGTATGCACGAATCAACAAAAGCCCCATGATATGATTGGTTAATGGATGCCTTTACGAGCTGTGAAGGCTGGGTCTATTTGCCATATATACGCTGAAATACACTTTGTGACCTGCAAGAGACACATTCACAGGGATGTTAGAGAGAGTCGGGGGAGTGTGTGTTCTCAAGTGCTCTTAATAAGTTAAAATGCTGTAAACCAATTTCAAACATTATGTTTTCCTGCTCCTTGGAATTATTTCTCAACAGCAATCAAAGTTCTATCTGAATATGTACGTAATGATGATTACGCACACACACACACAAAAACCCACCCAAACATCTGCATATCCCCCTTTCATTGCAATGGACGCGAGTCCAACCCGCCCTGCGTGGTGCAATGGATGGGCCTGTCCTAGGGGCCCCAGCGCACCGGGGATAACGTTTTGACTCCTCAGGTATAATGACGGAGCAGTGGCTCGGTTGCTGAGAGGGAGAGTGGGCGGCACTCGAGCCCTGACCCCTTCCTGAACCGGACAACCGATTTCCTGCCTCACTCACAGCTGCTGCTTGGTCTCAGATAGGACCAGGAGACTCAACGTACCTGTGCCAATCAACGGGCTAAACATTGGACTTGCTCTTAACTGCACTCCTTCCGCTCTCATTCTCTCTTGGCTCTTCGCCGCTCTTATAGGACCACCTCTATATACACAGGATAGGACCTACTACTGAGATATAAGCGGCAGAGGAAAAGTGAGATCTTTGCTGATGCGTTTTAATTTCATGGCTAAATTATACACGTTATCCTTGTCTCATTGTTTATAAGAAATGTTCAATCTTCAATTACAGGAAACCAGAATACACAGCTGCGTGAAAATGCAATTGGGGAAAAAAATACAAACAAACAAAGCAAAACTCTTTCTAACTTTCTAAGCCAATTTTCTCACTGAAGTCGGGAAAAATTCACCAAGCAAATCAGGACTGTTGAATTCAGAAAATGCGAGAGTCAAGATTCATGGCAGGAAGCTGATAACTGGATGTCTCGCTCGTGAACGGGGGCCAACAGGATGCAAAGCAATGGGCAAACCTGCAGGGATTCAACAGTTCTATATTATTAATTACTTGTGCAAAAGTAGTTACTTTTCATATTGGTTTGGTTGCATCACACTCCGGTACTGTAAAAGATCAAACGCTCACATATTCTGATTGAAAGAGGACCAATAAACAGAAAACTGGCTGGGGGTCTAGACGATCATCGCTGGACTTCATCCTACAGGCCCGCGGTTCAGTGGTACATTCGCATTAGGAGAAGATCACACAGTGGGAAGGCGGGCCTATGCTGCACTGGCTGTTGTCAGGTGACTCTCTCTCTATGGCTTCGACTGCGGCAGATGCCAGCGGGGGATGTCGCTGATTGCTGACCACGCACACAACAATGTCGCCTGTGAACCCACAACTTTACGGCTGCCCCGGCTTTGATGCAACATCTAATTGGCCGAGATGAACTGTTGCTGTAGCAGCTTGGGGCCCAGCTCCACTGTACGCCAGTCCACACAGTCACTGTCTGCATTTAATTAGGTCCCCTCTGCCTCGTGTGTGTGTGTGTGTGTGTGGGGGTTTGTGTGTGTGTGTACTGTATGTGTGTGTGCACGCACGCAGCATATCAATATGTGCATCTGCCTCTATGTTTGCGAGCAACTCTGCGTGTCTGTGTGCACTCGTTCGCACGGGTTAATTACGTGAATAATTTCTTTCCGTTGTAACAAAGACCAAATGTACAATTAGGATTTCACTTGAGCAACAACAGGAGGGGTGGTTTCACTTTACAACCTGTGATATATGATGAGCAGGGTGGTAGAATTAAAGATGGAGAGCTTTGTGGTTTTATTGTCTGGTGGATTGTTTCCTCGGTTCTCAAGCGTAGCTTGAGGCACTAGTGATTGGCCCGCATGATGACAGGGTGCAGTCGAGTAGAAGAAAGAGTGAAGGGTGTCGCAGTGGTTTGTTTTCGCAGGCCCTTCACTTCTCAGCGCTTGGCGATGGGTCTGGAGCCTGTTGTCGTCACGGAGGGGCTGCATGTGAGTGGCGCTTTGTTTAACTTCCTCTCAGTGCGGGAGGAACCAGCAGGGCCTGGTAATGAGTCTGCAAACAGGACTCACAAGGAAGAGAACCGTGTTGCCTAATTACTAATTGCGAGTGAGTGATGGCGATGTGTCGCCTTGTGTTTTAGCAAGGGGGTTTGATTTAAAAGCATATGGTCCTGCAATCGGTCATTTGCTTAAAGTAAAAAAAAAATAAAATCCTAAAATTCTAAATGCACAACTAGTGCTTATCTAATACACAAATAGTTCATACATGATAGCTACATGGAAGTTCCGTTCGGCAGTTGCATGCCAATACACATTTTCACGTTAGAAATGAAGGGCAATTTTAGAAGCTGCACTGCTTTGTTTATTTGCATAAAATTGAAGAAACACCACAAAGTATCATGTGTCTCAGCTTGTGCTGAACTCGCCAGTGCACAATGACTGATTATGGCAAATTACTATCCCTGTACGAGCTCCCGAGAATCCGCTCTCCGAGCTGTATGCAGCCCTGAAGCAGGGGAAGAGAAATTGTTCCGCCCAAGTACCATAAAAACAGATTGGAAGCTCGGCACTGTGAATTAGCTGCACAGGAAGCCCCCTAAACCCCCTGTTTTATTCATGAGCATGAAGGCTATCGGAGTCTAAGAAACCCCTGTGGTCTTGCCGGCTACATCAAGGTTGCATGCCGCGTCCATGGAAGGCTGCATATTTTTCTCCCATGCCACATTAAAAAGCATCAGAGATTAACTGCTGCCATCATTTTGAGATACATAAACAAATTCTTTACCCTAATGCAGCGAGAGAGATCAATCCAGCAGCCACGATGAAAGATTTTAATGAGCAAACCGTCATTCAAGTCATGGAATTCTGCCTTCAAATGTCCACATGTCACATTTTGTGGTTCGGGGCTTTGTTTGGGCAGCCAGGGGACGAGTTGGTGGGTCGGAGGGGAGCGGAGGGAACTTTGCACAACTGTTGAGAAAATGCATTGTTGTTGATAATCCTTTGGAAATTGAAATAGGGAGGGGCAATGGCTCCTGAGGGAGCGCGATGCAGTGGACACACACACGGCAGAGCGACACTAGAGCATTGCAGAGCCTGAGAAGTTGGTAGTAGCCACAGGGGGTACAGTGGATTGGGGCCGAGCGAGCGGAAGGTGAAGAGGCCACATCTGCCAAAATCGCATAGGAGTGTACTAGAGAAAATGAGCTTTCAAGAAACCAATGTCTCATGCGGTCTGTTTACCGTGGCACTTGTTACTGCTGTTCCAAGGACAACGTATTCATAGTTGAGCACCTGTTATTATGACAACACATCAATATCTACAGTCTTTTAATACTATGTTCTGTTATGTTATGTTATGGAGGTAAAATGTAAGCAGGGTGTTAAAACTGGCACCGGACATAAAAAATATGTGCACATGCACAGTGAGCAAGGAATTGCTTATAACATGTTTACTATGCATGACATCTAGTTTAGTAAAAACACACGTTTAATCTGTGGCTCTCCCCTTCATTAGGCATCGAATCAAACACGAACAACTTACTTCACCAAAGAGGGGGAAATAATTGGTCAGGTTCCCTTTATGCTAATAAATAAGCAATAATAACAAAGTTGCAACTGTGACATAAATCACCCAGTGGGAGGCCGTTTATTGCTTTTCCTGTTTTAACTACCCTCGAAAGCTATCAGATGTATCACACAATGTCATGCCACAATATATGTAGATTTCTGAGCCATGTGTCCTTGTTTACTTGGTTTGTCTGGGTGCCAGCATTTCCTAATTGTCCTCTCTGAATTTAGCAACTTGGTCTCCAGTCATTACGGTGGCACTGAAGTCCTAATGAGCGGAATTGTTATCTGAAAGATGGCCCCCTTTTTTCCCCCGCTGCGAAAGCACATTAGATCCAGACAGCTCATTTCCATTCCCCCTGTCATCTCTATAGAAATGACGTGCAGTGCTTGAAACTGTTTATTTCCAAATTCAGACCTCCTCCGCGGCAGCCATCGGCTTCAATTACCAGTTTTTCCTGAGCGGAGCCATCAGGCAGCCTGACACTGAGGTCCAACCTAATTCCCACCTTCTCCAAAGTCAAGAGCATAATGTGCAGATAAAAAAGGTGGAAAATAGCCTGCCGCTCATTAGCATGCGGCGCCCGCCTGTTCATTTGCTTGCTGCGAATGAAAGTTCTGACACTCAGCGCCTTGTGCAATACGAGAATAGTCCTCTTCAGACTGCCTTGTGTCCTTACTGCCACGGAAAGGTCATCGGCAGAGGTGTGCGCTCACCAACATGGCTTGCTGCTCTTCAATGGCCCACCTGGGAGAGGGGTTAGCTGGGGGTATGGACGCAGGGAGAACCTCATTACCTGCTGAATCAACATATTATTGCCATGCTTCACCCAGCCGAATTGTTTACAAGTGTCTTTAGCGCGGGCAAAAGCCTGCTCTGGTGGGCCACGACCGCATTCATTAGTCCCTGACTCTGGTGATTATGTGTTATCTGATACGCTGCTATCTGGCTTGGCTGCATGAGCAGGGCCACTGGCCTGCATTGGCCTGGGCCCATTACAACCCCTCTCTTTTTCCTCTCTCCGTTCTCCCTCTCCCTCTCCCCCTCGATCCCTCCCCCCCTCTGTCTGAGCTCCCTATGAATGTATCCATTAGCCTGCCGATGTGTAAATTGTTTTCACCTGCACTGCAGGCAGATGGGGAGCAGTGTCTCTGTCGTGATTTCCTATGCATGAGCTTTCTAATCAGTCAGAGAGTAACATGATTCCCTTGCTCCTCGCTAGAAAAAGGTGAGCTTGCGCGAGCCCGCGCACACGTTGCATACACACATGCATGCACACATGTTCTCACAATCACAATCTGCAATCAATATGCACGCTGTGTCGCGGGGATACTGGTGCAGTGGTGGCGGGTGACAGGGTTCATTATATGAGCTTTGCCTTACAATACTGTGATGGCTTAATACAGAGGAGACGGCCGGGGGCCGAGCCCATCCTTGCCTCAGCTATTCCCAATTTCAGTTCAAATTGAAGGGATAATTTGACCTAGAAGACATAACCCACATAAGTGCAACGACGTCCAGTAAATATGTCAACCGAGTGTGACCCATGGAAGGAGACAGGGGAGGATGCCCCACAAGCAAACAAATAAAGCATTCCCTAATGCCTTAATGTGGATCAGTGGGTGTGACATGTGCCCTGTGGGCCTGGCGGACGGGGTCAAATAGGCCTTCCAGGACTGGATTAGCTCTTTGGATACAGGAAAAGGTGCCATCTATTCTTGGCTGCTTGGATTCGTCAGGCAGAAAAGTCGGTAGCTCACTTTTTAAAACTATGAGTGCTGCTGAGTGAAAAGCTACTACATTATATATGTGTGATATTGCTGTAAAGCATCAAAAACCTGGGCATACATTAGTTCAACACAGGATACTCACACGGGGAAAAAAAGAACAAAACACTCCACGTGCTTCCCGTTAGTTTAGCATTAAAAATAGGTTCACTTCAGTGCAAGTCACCCGCTGCACGACAGTCAGTTCACTGACACCGAGCCTGAGCTGGTACGGATGGAGGTGGATGAGCACTGACTTCAGTGTAACCAACCAGGCACCACTGCAGGAGCAAATATCCAGCCCCCGGCTGTCAGTCGTCTGACCCAAACAACCCGGCCCACACGAATCTCATCATCTGACAAACACATACGCTGCCCTTTTCCGCTGCCTCCTGCCACAACACCCTTGCTATCAGCCGTCAGTCAAACACCCGACTCCACAGACTCTTGTCAAAGTGAGAGATGATCCTCTCGTTTCTGTCCCTCGCCCACAGACAGGATCTGCCAGTGGACCACGAGGATGTGAAAACGACTGGATGACACCAGCTGCCGATGTCCGGAGGAAAGAGAAAATGAAAATAAAATGTAGAATGAATCTACTTTGGTAAATACGACATCACAAGGCGAGCGTGAACTGACAAAAGGCCACTGTCGTTAGACCTGGGACTCTTTGTTAAAAACCACACTGCAGCATTGTGCTCACAGACGGCACTCAAGACTGCCCCAATGTTTATTCAAATAACCAACAAGTGCAGCATCACGGTGAATCTGATCTCCTCACTTATCTTTAGAGATACAAGGGACAGCATCTACAAAAAATATATATATATATATAAGTTTTAACAAACTACATCTGAAAAAAACCAACACAATGTGTTCATACACAGCTTAGCTCGGCCTCTTGGCGTTCAATTTCTTCTTAGGTCATGATTGAAAAAGCAAGAATTGCAAGCCAGCTCCCCTCCATCACCTTCTATTTTGTCAGCTTCCTTTTCCATGAAATTATAAAAGGGGATTTGTTGCAGCTTTCCATTCACTTGATAGCACTTAACTAATTGCTTTCCTCTCATAGACAAAAACGTGCTCACAAAAAATGGACACACCCGTGCTCACACACACACACACACACACACACACACACACACACACACACACACACACACACACACACACACACACACACACACACACACACACACACACACACACACACACACACACACACACACACACACACACACACACAAAGATTAAACTGTGATATTTTGTATCCTTTCCAAATTCTAATCAATCCTAGCTCTGAACAGATACAACTAGTATCATCATCTGGACACATTTAATATTTCAAATATAACTTTGTGAAAATCAAACCATACCTGTGCCAACTACAAGGGCCCACCTTTTAAAATGATTATAAAAGCCGGTCAAATCTCATCCGCTTGTGGTATCAGCCAATTATAGAAACAAGTGACCATTGAATTAACACGTGAAACTTGAAAGCTTTTGCACTCTGATGTAGAATGCACTCTGGGAAAAAAATATGTCAGACCTTAATTTGCAATTTCACAGGGGAGTCACCTGCATACTGGGCAAACAATAGGCTTTAACCGAATGGAAGCACAATGACATTGTAAATGTTAAAAATGTCACAGTTCTTCTTCAACATTTTGTGTAAATGCTATTCAGACAGGGCTGTGAATGAATAACAAACGCTCTGACCGAGTTCATTTTAAACTTGTCACAATGGGCAACTCCTACACACTTTTTTCATCATAGATGAGAATTGAGGATTTGCATTAACCCCAAACACTGCTTCAGTATCTAACGTGATGGTGAAAGGAGGGAAGGGAGAGCCATGAAAACCAGCAAGAACGGCCACAAAAGACAGATAAACCCAACACCACAGAGAGGTGAGCCAACTGTTCCAAGTCTCACACAAGGGGAGGAAGAAAAAAGGGAGGGAGGGAGGGAGGGGGGGGGGCGGAGAAGATAATTTAGCATTTGTGTAAGCTGTTTATCAAATTATTAACTGCACAGATGTTTCTGACTAGCTAGGGGCTGAACATGGGCTCTGCCAGGCAAGGGAACAAAGGTCTGAAGGATTCGACGGAGATGTGCACTGAATATCAATTTAATTTACTAGCTGTTAATTCTCATGCAAATTGTGACCCCTGTTAGGGCATATCAATGGCCATAGACGGTGTATGTCTTCAGAGGAGCAGCAGGGAGAAACAGTGCAGAAACACTATATGAAACCACAAATAAGGGAAATAGTATTTCCGTGCAGCCATTCATGTAGTAAGATTTGAAAAATGTATGCATGGCCCCTTTTTTGTTGCTTTTACTGATAAACACTTGTAAAGATTATTTCAACTGTATCATAAAAAAACTTGTATTTTGCCATATTTAAATTAAATATTTTTTTTTCTAAATAGACAGGAACTTTATTGTAGATAATTCACAGCAAGGTTAAAATAACTATCGTTTATGAGATATATAGGTAAAAACACATCCTTTGTGAGCCCTGTAGATTTGCTATGCTTGTGCCCATGCAAAGTGACTGACATCATACTCACCGACCTGTATTAACACAATTTGAGTCCAGGAATTTCACCTTAACTGAGGTATGGTTACGTTTGATGCAGTCCCAGTACCAGTGAAGCTTGTGTGATGAGTTTTTCTGCCTGCCACACAAAATAGGGGAGAGCAACACAAGCATGTTAAGCAGTGGTTGTGAATGTTTTCTATACTGTTGAGCCGTAATCTGCTGAGAATAAGCATGAATGCACGGCATGACATCCAACAAAGATTGATCACTGGCATCAGCTGAACTCAGCTGGAACGGCAATGTTGCAAGTCTCATTTTCTTCCTCACCTCCAAAGTACCGCCTTTCCGCTCTCCACGGCACAAACAAAAAACCCCAGCAAAAATATCAATTATACATGCAGGAGGCAAACAAGGGGATTTATTTCACAACAAATAGCCTCATAGAGAGATACTGAATAGGGTAGATTAGCATTAGAAAAGGACAACAAAACTCCCCGGTTCAACAGCTAAAGAGCAATTTGATGGGACTGGAATTGGGGGAAATTGCTTGATTAGTGTGTGCATTTGGAGGGTCTGCCAATTTCACAGTCCCACCGAGGATACGTAGTACTGTCACTTTGAAAAAGAAAAAAGAAAAAAAAAGACGAGCTGTTGCAGGCAAAACATGACATTATGAGAACTGTCAGTGGTGAACTTTGATAATGCAAGACAAGATCTGAAGCCATTGGAGAAAACGAGACATTAATTTGTATCTGATTCAGATGGAAGCTTATCAAGTAAAGACAAAAAAAAAGCCTTTTGATGACTGGTATTTACCCCAGTCAGACTATACAGGTCACGTGACAGTGACTTTATTTGACTGCAAATGCTAGATTGTTTTTCGAATTGTGAAGTTAAATGAATCAAATTTCACTAATGCTTAATTTACTCTTCTTGTATTTTGTGTAAAATCAGTTCAACCCCACCAAAAAAATGACATCTAAGCACCAGTACATGCGGCCTGCACCTAATATCTTATATGCTTTCTAAATGTTTCAGTAAACATTGGAGTTTGTTGGGGCGAACTCCAATGTTTACTGAAACATTTAGAAAGGATCATATTAGCTATTAAGTGCAGTCAGCAAGTGCTGGTGCTTAGGTGCCATTTCCTTTTTGTATACGATACAATGTCAGTAGTTAGGGGGATTCTTCCCCCAAACTTTGAGGGGAATTGTTAGCACGGTTTCACTCACCTCTGATTTCAGCAGAGCGTCGCCGAGGAGCGCAGTGCTCGCACCACGTGCTCTCTGTGTTTATCCGCAGGGGTTTCTGGGAAGCGGTGTTCATGGCAACCAACGTAAACACCAGCCGCCTTCCTCCTCCTCCTCCTCGGCGCCGCTGCTGCAGCGCCAAAGCGAGCGAAAATGGCCAGCGCGGCTCGCAGCGAGGAGGACCGCTACTATGGAAAGATAGCGTCGATTCAGCAAAGCATGCGTCAACGGTGAGTTGGATTTTCTTTTTGTTGACGCGAGCACAGGCCCGGTGGAGACCGCGGGCTCGAGTTGTGGCCTCCCCCGCCGCCGCTTGCCACGGCGACAGGAGGCTAGCCTCGTAGCTAACCCGCGAAGTCGGGGAGATGCGCCGTTTAGCTAGCTACTAGCCACTTAGCCCGTTTAGCTCGGATGCTTCTTTAGGCTAACGACGGCAATGCTGCGGTGGTCCCTGCTTGTGAGTGGACGTGACGCTGACCGGACGTAACTGTGACAGCGTCAGCGCGAGGCTAGCCTCTTGCTAGTGCGCAGAGCGGATGGAAACGTTAGCACGCGCTCTTAACGAGCACATAGACACGCACCGCTAACATGCTGCTGATAATTAGCCGGCAATTAGCCTAGCAAACCACGGAGATGCTACCGTGGTGTGTGGGCGACAGTTTTTCCTCACACACTGTGTGTGTGTGTGTGTGTGTGTGTGTGTGTGTGTGTGCAGGGAGAAACGGAGGCTGGAGCTAGAGAGGGAACTGTTCACTTACTCCAGATCTGATACAAGAATGTAAGTGAATGAAGTTTACCTTAGCTTGTTCTCACTCCTTGACTTTCACATGAAGTGGTAACTTAAATATCTGAGATTTTACTGTAAGTAGAAAGTCCTCTGTATATGTGTACAAGTCAGTATTTGATACTACATTCTTTTTCAAAAAAGACCATGTAATCAATATGCATGCTGTACAATGCATATATGTGTAGTGAGTGATGGTTGTATTTTTATTTGTTTAAGTTAAACAAGTCCAGACATATTTGTATTAATATGAAATATTATATTAAAGAACGATATCGGTGCTGTGCTCGAGTGTGTTACAGGTTCAATGCCTCTTTGGAGATACACTCACAGTCTTGTTTTCATTGCAAAATGATTAAATGATAAATATTAACATGCCAGGTCAAAACAGCAAAGCTTAAGTCGATACGAGAGCTGAGAATTAGATTTAAATTTAAAACATATTGTGCTTAACCTTTTCTTGTGAAAAGTCAAGCTCTTTTTTTTTCACTAAGCCTTTTAGATAATATTTCTTTTGAATAATAGTTCTCCACTGCCTTCAGCTTACAGATAAAGTGTTCCAAACTGCGTAGTTATCTCAAGGAAATCTCAAACAGGGAAGCACGAGCGAAAATGAGAAACCTTGAGCTTCAGAGAGACGTGGAGTGCATAGAAATTAGCATGAAGGAATATGGACCTGACCATGGCCTCCTGCGACAACAAAAGGTATACACACAATTTCATTTGTTCAGTTATGCTCAAAACACACACCGAGGTTGATCCAGTTTAAGACTGGATTTTTATCATATTTAATAATCGTTTATTCATGCTTGATAAAATTGGTTTCTTTTCCAGAAAAACACAAAAGGTTTCTGAATGTACTGTGACTTTTAGAACAAGAGCAATAATCTCACAGACCGACAATAAAATGGATCTTAAACAAGGGAAAAAATGTACATTTACCAATGAAGCATGTTCACATGCATCTGCCTTAATGCTGCAATTTTAACAAAGCAGAAATATTTGCCTGCATTTGCTTGATGAGACAATAGTAAACACTCAAACTGTGCAATTTATCACGACAAGCAAATGAACGGGGGAGAAAACAATGAGCCAGTCAGATTAACACTTAAAACACAACGACAGTGCTTGACAGCTTAATATCAAATTAACAAAATTGGATAATTATGACTCGCTGAGTTAATTGCCTAATATAGAGACTCTGAAGTGCTCCAGAGGTTTAGTCGTTCTCTCCCCTCAAGCAGTTGGTTTATTTCCTCTTGATGCTCTCAGTCCTACATGTTTGTTGTTATTTCAGTTGTCCCTCTACCTTTTGCTTGAGTTTATTTGAAAGTCACCGTGTGGGTTTTATTTGTGGTTTAACTCTGATGTTTTTGGGTACTATGAAAATCCCCAATCCTTAAATAGGCAGTGAGTAAAGTGAAGTTGCACAAACACCTGCTGAGGTGCGTTCATTCATACAGCAATTTTTTATCTAACCTTTGTTAGTATTGGTAGTGCAAAATGTTCAGTGACAGAAATTCTGAAGATGGTCTGCTTCTTGTAAACTGCTGTTGTCTTGAAGAAGACGTTCGACATGTTTGAGCTAATCCAAGTGCCCTTAACCAGACCATTAGGTTTTTTTTTAATTGGAACTGGGATTAAGGAAGTCAGTCTGCCCAGTCAGATAAAATGTTCCGGGCGGTAAGCTACACAGAGGACACCCACTTGGGAAAACGCGCTGTGATTGACTGATGCTTGACAATGTCACTTTTGCTGTCATACTCTCTGCATTTACACCACATACACATAATGTTCAACGGCACTGTCACAGCATAGTAACAAACTTGACCGAGTGTTGGCACGCAGTGTCAGTTTACCTGTCGCAAATATTATGATTAGCATTTTTTCCGCAATGATAATTCACGTGATTAATTCAGTATATGCACAACAGCTCATCTGTCAGCCATGTTCTGTTTGTTTAACTTTCTGTCTTTACATCTGGAACAGGATGAATTTTTCAAAAAGATTTCCAAATTTATGGAAGAACGAAAGAAAATGGAGCTTGAAGCACCAAAGGTAACACCAATATGTGCAACATAAAATGTACACTACTTGTATAGTAATAATAGTAAAAATTTATGTTTGAATGTAACATCATTATAAAAAAAAACAATCATGTATTTTAAACATCCCAACTTTTACTTTGTGTCATGTGACCTCTACTGCGTGTTTTTTTACACATTTATTTGAATAGCTGGAAAATGGTACTTGTTTTTTTTTTTTTTATGTTGGATCCTTTTGAAATGTTTACAAGGTTTATGCTTGGTTCTATCAAGCTGTGTTTTCAGGTTTAGGATAACAAAAGGGAAGTAGACATTGTGCCTGCTAAGTCTGTAGTGGAGTCTACATTTAGATTTTGTATCTGTAATAGCACAGGTGTCTAATCCTTGCTGGTGCATCCGTACAAGCAATGTAGTTCAAGCCCATAGCTGCTTTCTCCCTTCACTTAAAGCAGTTAAAGCCCTTTTAGATGAAATGTCTAAGACATCTCATAATAACTTGGAGCATGCTGTCTAGAGCAGTCACTTGTAACTGTGTGCAAAACCCCCCTCAGCCTGTCGATATTGTAATGAGCAAAATGGTACCGTCACTCCATTATGCATACAAGCCATTGGCTTGCAGTGTGCATGTCCCTCAGGCTGCAGCATTCATTAAGGGAAGCTTACCGGGCTGAAAGCTGGAGACAGATGATAACGGGATATGATTTTCATATTTAATACATTCCTTGGAAGAGCACACGCGTGCCGCAGATTGATAGAAGAATCAATTGCTACTTTAGTGAAACACTTTCTACTTTGCCCTGCAGCTACCGATGGAATCACTCAGCCAAGAAATTAACTTTTCCTCTTTTTTTTTTTTACCTACTTTGTGGATCTGCTGGGCAGGCTGCATGGTTTACAGTGAATGTTATTAAGCAGCTAACTGTTTGGTATTTAAGACGCTTATCAGAAAAGAAACAGAAGCCATGCTTTTTGTTATTATGTTTGGAGGGAGGCTTTTTTGCTCCCCTCCCACCCTCCCCTTGGTGACATTGCAGACATGAATCAAAACTTGTCTAAAGGATTCCTAATAAGATTAAAAGTTAAAACATTGATCCGAAGACATTCCTCTGAAATAGGTTTTGAAAAATAATTCTGACCTTGGCCCATGTAAGATACACTTATTCACAATTGTACAGTGGTAAGTTAATATACTTGAGTTGAATTTCTAAACAGACTCGTTTAACCAGAGTAAGTAACTTCAGAAAAAAGTGGAATTTTATTCACGTCTAGAAAAATATAATTTTTACTGTCTGATGGAGAGATTAGTTGCCAGAAATTAATATTTTTGTTCACATTTTTTCTTCACATTTTCAGATCAAAGCGGTGCAAATTAAGCACCGGGATAGCTCCCTCTTTCAACCGGCAAAGACATTTACACAGTCACCAACAGTGATTTTTATGGATCACCAGACCTCCAGAACATCTGACGCTGAAGCTGGCACCACAAGTGTACTCTCACACCAAGCATTGCATCGTTCACCCAATCACGGCGTGCACTCCCTCGAACATCTACCAAGTGGCCGTTTGAAGGAGTTCCGAGTTGGCAGAGAGGATGCCACCCGCAACCGAGCAAATCTATCAGATGACATTTCGGGCTCAAACGATTCCCCTGACGCCTGTAATTTCACTGACAAACATGAAAGAATGATGGCGGTGCTCCCATCTGTTTGCGCCTTCACAGGCGCATCTGGCAGTGTGCCTTTCAGAAGTGATGATGAACAGGAACTGTCACCTCTGGTGACCTCGACAGGGCCGGAAGAGAACCCGCCTCCGAGCGGCAGAGGACCCACGAGGGCGAAGGATTCCCCCGCAGAACGCACGGACTCCCAAGAGATGGCTCATCAGCCACCCATAATGGAGGCTGGGGAGAGAGGTCACAGCCATTTGGTGCCTGAAACTACTTTTGGAAGAGAAGCTCAAGATACACCAGGTTTGACACCAGATTTTTTATTTTCTTCAGTTAGATCCACAGTTGAAAGCATTTTATTTTGTCCTCTTAAATAATTGAAAATAAATCCCAATGATATTTTGCGCCGTTTTTGCATTCAGGTAGTTGGGAAAGTGTCAACGCACCGAGTTCCGACGCGCAGTTGTCAGAGAGCAGTGCCAGTGACCTGTCCATTTCCCTTACACAATCTGAGCTGGAAGAGGATTTACTGGAGGATGTGGAATCTGAGAGGAATGCCACTTCCGGAGGGAACGGTGATCACAGTCGACACAGTCCAGAATCATCCCTGCACTCTGATGGGTCCAAAAACACATCTCCAGCAGCAACCGTGGAAAGGTATATTGTATATATAACTCATGTGCTGTCTTAAATTTTCTCCAATTGAGAGAGACATTTTTATTGTTTCACGGCACACAGTCTTGTTAAAAATGTCCACAAAACAGTCAGTTTTTTTCCCTCCAAGATTTAAAGCTAAGCAAGCCGAGAAAGGAGCATGTTCTGCACGGCCACGCTGAACCACAGAGGGCTGTTAATGATAGGAGCAGGGTGAAGACACGGCACAGCCCTCCTTTGCCACCATCACATCTGAGGCTGACAGAGAGGATTGTGGGAGTCACGGTCCATGCCACCGTGCTCTCCGCGGCTCAGCGGCAGCTGCGGTGGTGGTGGCGGCAGTGATGCATCTTATAGGGAAGAGCTCAGGACCTGTCACCAACAATATTGCCATAATCCAAGATAATGCTGTAACAGAGCAATTTTCTGCTTGAGAGACCTCAGGAAGTCCCCAGTGGAGGAGGAAATTTGTGGCACCATAGAGTGTTCTGGAGGGTGGGCATGTGGACAGCACTTACAGCCACAAATCCTTAGCGTGATGATGGCCTCTGAGTTGAAGGATCATTTTGGATGGGGTTAGAGCCACAGAAAATCCCATGTGAATGTTCGCCCCCAGAGCTTCTGCAGTTTCCCAACAATATACAGTATTCTATGACCAGGCCCTCTTATGCTCTTGAGAAAAGTAGAAGAAAACATTATTTTTTGTATATTTTTCTTCCTTTGTTTTAAACACGTTCTCAGGGACAGCCCCAATGTTGAATTTTTTTCTTTCAGTTATTTAACTGTTAACTGTTATATAAGTACAGAGACACAACATGGTCACAACAATGTTATTCAACACAAACACATTATTTTCTGTAAACACAAATACAAAGAACTTCTCAGACCATTATTTAGTGTCAAATTCTAGCCTCTAGTCTCTATATGTATCAAAATCAATATGAGGATTTTATTTTCTCGCTGAGAGTGTGGCATGTTGGTTTGTGCTTGACTGTGCGGTCGACTGTGCTGTTTATATGTCTGACCTCAAGAAGAACTGCCGTTGGCCTGTGCCGGGGGAACGACGGTGGGGGCTGCAGCTCTCGTTCTTAACACAGAGGGTTTCTGTGTATGAGGAGAGAACCAGAGGCTTTGATTTAACGTTCCTAAAGCATCCAGTCTCTCTCCTCTCCCTCTCTTTCTCTGCCGTCCTCTCTGCCTCTCTCTCTCTCTCTTAAGGTTAGAGTTTGTATCGCTCCCTCCATTCAGCTCACAGTCAGGAAAAAATAAGTCCCGGCAATTCATTAGATTATCCCATTATATTTCTCCTCCAGCATGGCCGGGGTGGGTGAGAGTATGCGACTGACATATCCTTCAGGTTTCTTCTTCGAGGAGCATCATAATGGCCTCACTGTGTCCTGCTCTTAAATGTGTCGTCCCTGAACCGCATGAGGGTTTTTGCTAGATTAGGGACAGCATGTCTCGCATATTAAAGTTGGTTTCTTAAAAAAAATCCTATGCAGATCTTGAAATAGCTGCGCCCAGACGGCTGGTAATACCATTTTTCCATCCCTTTGTGCGCTATATTTACTGTCTTTGCCAGCACGGCGAGATTCCCCTGACACCAGTCGCTCAACAGCGAGGCCATTCCGCGTGGTAAATCACCCCCGAGTCGGTACTGTACGCTGGAGAGCAATAGCGCCGCAGAGGCTGACCTCTTCCTCCGACCTAACAATACGCTCCTGATGATGTTGACACGCGGACAACAGCAGCATCCAAAGTGAGGTGGAGACCTTGACATGAAAGCTGGCAACAATACAATGGGAGAGGGGGAGAGATTTGCAGAAAAACACAACTAATTCACTTTTCTCCCTCTCTAAAGGTCTCATTTTGAAGAGCGTTGACAAATAAAGTGGAAAGAGAAAGATGACTATTTCAAGGCCCACGCTGACGATAGGGGAGAGGGAGAAAAAAAAAAGACAGCTTTTGCCTATGCTACTTCAGCCACACTGAAGAGGACTTAGCACAGACGAATGGCACACTACAGAATGTCATGGATATAATTCAAGCTGCTAGCTTAATCAGGATGTTACCAGGAAACAACCTGCAAAAAAAAGGGAGCAATTGTTTGCTGACCCTTCACCCAGAAGCCCATTACAGATTGTCATAAATTCTTTTTTGGCCCCTTTTATGTAGGGGGGCTCAGGATCTCTCGGCTTCGGGGGTTTCTGGGAGAATTCAATGAGGGCCACCCAGAGCTTAATGCTCATGGAAGAGATGGATTCCCAATATCCACATGCATTAGACATCCATTTCTCATTTTGCAGCCTCACAGAACCACATTAATGTGTAAATCGCTCAGCAAAAAGAAATCTAGAGCCCACCCCCCCCCCCCAATTGTGTTAGTGGTAATGTTAGAAAGAAAAGTGTTTATGATTTTTCTTTTTTTTGGTAATAGAATTTCATATTTATAACAAGGTTTATTTTTGCCCAACTTTTCTGAGTTTTTTTTCTCCAGCTAATTCCTACAAGCTCTCATTTTGAGTGGCAAGTTTCACAAGCTTTCTCGTACAACCTGTCATTACATGTTTCAGCATCAGCAGTCGAGCTCTGCTGAGGTCCTGTAGGGTGGGACTAGAATTTTAACGATCAAATTCCTCCTCCAGCAGCCCTTGTGTGTGTCAAGGAAATTGCCTTAAAAAAATTGTATTACAATATTTTTTTTTTTTTTATTTTTTTTTACAATTAATGGGCCTATCGATCACATGACCTCCTCCCTTTTTATTCCCTTTGCCCACATTAATGGGTAATGTTTTTCTTTCTAGCCTCTCCCACAAAGGACTCTTTCATCTGCTAGACGGCATCGAAGGACGACTCCACGGTGAATGGACACGTGTGTATGGGGATTCTTCAATTGATGGAGGACAACTCAATAGACTCATCGGGTATACCCTCGCCGTCTGTCTTCAGACTTTACAAATGTCATCTCTCCCTGTCAATATTAAAACGCCGTGTGTACTTATTTAATCGCCATGGTGCAGTTTTGTGCAGATGAGGAAAACATATTATCCTTCTGCCGAGGGCTCTCACTTTAGATTTAGAGTGTCATCACTGACATGCACACGTCTTTAATTCCGAGGGGTTTTCAAACACACGTGGTTGTTGCAGTAACCGCCCTGTTGAATTGTTATTGGGGAGATTGAGGATGGAGAATTTGTTTCATTAGACCGGGCTTATTTTTCATAAGCCTATTCATATTTCTTAGCGTGATTAATTCACCATAATTGGAGTTCTTGTTGTAAAGTGCGGATAAATGTCTCACAAGGGAAAACATTCGTACTCTTTTAAACCCAGCATATACTGACACAAATGTGAGTGTTTTAAATTATGGCAACAACATATTCAATAGTAAAGCGAGTGGCTGCCTTTTGTCATGACTCTCAGTTTTAATGTTTGGTTTCGCCGTGATATTATGTAAGCAAGTGTGTAAGGTCACGGGTGTTTATGATTGTACTGTGTGTGTGTGTGGTTGTGAAGTGCTAGCAGCTACGAGATGTACTCCCATGTACTCCTGACCTGTTGGCTGAGCTGACCACTCGATGGCAATAGCTGACATTCTGTACATTGTACACACTCTCTGTACATTTTGGGCAGCCTTTGTAACCGCGGAGCGGGCTTGAATGGCGAGGACCTTGGAGCATGTGGGGCGCTCGTCCTTCACGAGCTTCGGAGGTTGTCATGGAGCACAGCGAAAGGCTGCCTCCTACCACAGGATCTAGTGAGGTCTCACCAGTCCAACCCTGATCCTGAGGGAATAAGGTAAGGCTCTGGGTTTTTTCTTTGTGTATAAGTGTCTTGGGATGTTTGGAATGTGAAAAGTATCATATTATAAGGTTTGATCATCCAATATAGGTGCACTAGTTATGTACTGTTTTTTTATGTAATTCATTAGCATTATGTAAATATATATGGTAAAATATAGCTTGTAATGTATTGTTGCATTTTGTATTGTAGTGTGTATTATAGTATAATGCAGAGCACCAAAAAAAACAATGCTCTTAATACTACAGAGTTCAATAGCCCTTTCTCCTCCATAAAGAAAGTGAACCATTGTACAGTAAAGGTGAATTCCACTTTTCAGAGAGTGGAGAGTGGAGAGCCGCCTGTGCATTTGTTACTTTTTCTTCTTCTTCCCTTTTATGACCAGCCAGTGGGGGTGGGGGCACGCAGTTCAACAGCCGCCGAGATATTGCACGCTTCCATTCGATACAGTCTCCCTTGTCCACAGATGTAAAGGTCATCTTTGGTGTCACCCCGTGCAGTAACACTGCATGGGTGAATGTCATGAGTAAATTAAAATGCCCTATCTGTGACTCCCAGTCCTTTGGATAATGAGTAGTTGTACTCTAAGCCAAATTCATGCTCTGCTTCACTACTCTATTGATTTCAATGAGACCTTTCCTCCTATATACTCAGCCCAGAGAAACACATCCAACAGTGTCCGTCTCTTTCCTGCGGAGATGCCTATTGGCTCTTTGACCTTTTATTGAGTTTTCAACTAGAAGATGCCTTTATATTGCAGTCTCCCTTCATTCAGCGTTAACTGGAATTCCCTGATCCATCCATACCATTTAAGTGTTTCAAGTTGGCACCGAAAGCAGTCTTTTGGAAATGGGGAGAAAATGTACTAAAATATATCCTATTAAACTTTTTCACTGGATATAATTAGGACTTATTTTCAGATGTCCTACTGTGTGTTCAATAAGAAAGCCTCCTCTTTCTCTCCCACAAATCCCACCCCCGCCCCTCGCCACAGCGCCAGCCTCCCTCCTGATGCTGCTCGGCTGTGGGATCGCTGGTTCAAGCACGCCCTTCTGCTCAAGGAGTGCCGTGTCCTCAACACTGAACGCTTGGTCCAGCTGTTCACGCCGCTGCTGCTGGAGTGCCATGCCTCCTACAGCCACCAGGTAGCGTTGGAGGCACATAACACAGCCTCTAAACACAAACACACACACACACTCACACACTCACACAAATAGGAGGTCACACACTTCCAAAGACAGACACCCAGTCCCCAAAGGAAGCCGGCATCAACACACTACTGGAGAGAAATGTCTTCTTCTTTTTTTCTTCTTTCCAAAAAGGCTTGTGTTTTTCTTTCTTTTGTCGTTTCTTTGCATGTTTTTTAAAGGGAGCTTTAGTTGGTACTGAGTGCCCTCTTTGTGTCTGGTGTTTGAAACCAAGCCCCGGCTGCCTACTCATCAGATTGCTTCACACGTTGACCTAGACAGAAGGGAGATCCTGACCCATGCGCTAATCGCAAATCACAGCCTCCGCTTGGCGTCTTTCATCCCATGTGGTGAATTCATCTGAGAAACACTTGCTTTTAATTTGCTATTAGCCAAAAGTATAACCATCAGCTGGATCCCATTGAATGGGGGAACCGTTTGGAACGTCTCCACAACAGACGGGATTATTTTAAATTTCCCACTCATTGACCTTGTGCAGATCATTTTTAATTAATCAAAGAAAGACACTACGTTGACAATTTACACTTAGAACCCAAAGATGCTGTCAAGAGATTTGTGAGGAATCCCATTTGTCAGGAAATGTACAACTCTATGTGCAGGAATACACTATGTTTTGTCTTATTAATCTTTGTGGACTCATCTTATGAAGCTTCTTGTGGCTTTGAGATCTTGCTCCAGTGTCTCCAAAGCAATGAGAGAGGCAAAGAGGGAGACCGTAGAGCCTCTTGAAAATATGAACTGACAAAAGGAGGAGAGGTACTGCCATCTACATCATTGTGTCCAAGTGCATCAGGAAAAGCCTGATTGAAAATCTTTCTCTCTCTCTCTCTCACTATCTACTCCATCTATTTCTTCCTCCTTCCCTCTATTTCACCATCTACCACTTTATTTCTCTCTCTCTCCTCCCGGCCCTCTCACACAGCAGCTTACTCTCCACACACAAGAGAAAACAGAAATTTCCATTCACGTCTTGCCACACAGCCCGGCTACTCTGACAAATGGGAGCATGCAGCTCGCATGCACACACTCAAAGGGGCCCTTTGAATATTCAAGTGCTAACAGTTGCATTCATTGATATTTAAAATGCAGTGGGTCCGCGAGAGCCCTCAACTCACGGTACATTTGACTAAATCTAAAAAAAGAACAAAGAGGGATATCGGCGACAAGGAATCAAGATAGATCTCACTGTGCTGCAGCATCAAATATCAATGGGCGAGCTCAGATTGGCACGTGTTTGCATCTATTCCCCTCTCAGAAAATGAAAGCATGTACATTGTCAATCTACGCTGCGACCCACTGATAACAACTTACAATGTACTTAAAGTTTGTCACTGTCAAAATCCTCCTGATCATCCGCTCCACATTAGTGCTCATTAAAAGTTGCAAATGGCCATCTGAGGCTGAGAGGCAGTCTTTGATCACAAAGGAGAGAGATGATGATCGCACGATTTGATATGTGGGGGGGAGGGAAAAAGGAGAGAGAAAAGAAAATCGGTGTGCGGCATCTCCCTGCTCCTCATCTCCCGGAACAGCTCCTCTTAATTGTGTATCCTCATCTCCCCAGAGATGAAAATGAGCTGGAGAGGGAGGAAGAGAGCAGTTTGTCTCAATCCTTTCAGCCAAGAGGGGAGATATCTGGAACGTGTTGCACATTAACACCAGGGTGATTGCATTCTTTAGGCGCTTCTCTAATCTCATGGATGAGAAGAGAGGGAGAGTGGGGGGAGGGGGGGTGTGAGTGAGAGTGAGAGGGAGAGCGGGAGCAAAAGTGTGCGAAATTATCTTTTTTTTAGCTAAACGAGTGAGAGAACTTGAAGTTATTTTCTCTTGGCGTTTGAACACACACTAGAGCTGCACCTCTGTGCGAGCAGCCGCCACCAAGTAAATGACTTGGCTAATCGGCAAGAGTTCAATTTGACACTTCCTTCACAAAATGGGAACAATTAAGAATGTGTTTTTAATTTGTGCTGCTTGCAGGCCAAAGTGCTGCTGAGGACACTTCTGTCCCGGTCCAGTGAGGAGTGCCCCTCAGCAGAGGACGAGAGTGACTTGTCTTCTTCACGTGATTCTCCCCCTCTCCCAGCTGACAGCGATGTGAAGCCGGCAAGGCCAGTACAACAGCGACAGATTCAAGGTAACCAGAGATTGTAATTATGGATACAAAAGAAAAAGTTCAAATTGTTATTATATACAATATTTGAATGATGGGGTTTCGGTTAAATTAGTTATGGAGAATTGGTTGCATTTTAAAAGCGCTCCTTCAGAAAGTGGTTTAGTTTCCTTACAGTTGCCAGTAGATTCCCTCAAACGTTCCACGCTGAGTTAAGTCTTTCTTTGCACAATAATATGTAACAAGGCCATTTATGAGAACAAATGTAGAATACTGCTATTTTTTAGGCACCACCTCTGCAGAGAACTAAAACTTCCCTTTTATAAAAGAAATCAATTTCACCCTAGAGCTTTTTTATGAATCTCTCACAGGCCAGTTTTCATACGGCCTTCTATTCAGAGCTAAAGAAAGACCCCCCATTCCCATTTCTCTCCCCAGACTCCCTTCCTCCCTGCTACTGCTTCTCACTATGTGCTTCCCTTTCTTACAGAACTACAAAGTGCTGAAGAGGACAGCCAGGACGAAAGCCCTGTGGAAAGTGTTCCTATTAGAGGTAAAAAGGCATCGCTGGTGCCCCAGCATTCACACTGTCCTTATGTTGTGGTTTGTTTTCTTCCCACTGCTGTGAATAATGGGCTCTTTTAAGCAATGGCTGAGGCAGGATGATCAAGGTGAATCCAGGGTCAAAGTCCCACCTGAAGAGCAGTGCTAGTTCTCTCTAATTATCTCCGAGAAAACACTAGCCGCGTTTTCAGCCTGGTCTGAGGCATTCTGACAAAATTGATAATTCACAGGCCCCGGCATAATGCCACTGCTTTAATTGTCAGGACGCCAGGGTGGGAAGCGCAAGAGATCTGTCATCGCCTCTCATTATCTTCTAAACAATGCTCCACCAAGGCTGGACTTGAAAAAATACTAGATGTGAAGGCATCCTGGAAGCAGTTGGTGTGCCCATCCCTCAGCTGCATCTCTGAAATGTAAAGCAATCCTATATTACCCTTGGCTGTCAGGTTTCCTACTGGGTGTTTGGTGTCTGCATCCCTAAGGTGCACAGCCAGCGAAATGAGTCCAGTTTCCAATCGCTACACTTAATCAAAAGAGCCATAACCAGCTGAAAAAAAAAAACATGACTAAAGATTTAGCGAGAAAAGGGTTTTGCTGTGCTGAGTGACATCAATGTCACAATCAAATACCATGACCTTGGAACTGATAGTAATTGCCGAGACATGATTGTCTGTAGACCTGGTGGTTGTTCTTGTAAAAGCTGGGGCTATGTAAAGTGCTGTGGGTAGAATAACACTGGAGATTGTCATGCACTGTAAATGTCATACGGTTTTAGAGAATCATTAAAAATAGTATTTTCCTTTTATTCTCACAGAGTAAAAAAATGTCAGGACATGATGCTCTTTCTTGATGATTTGCTCTGTGTGTTCTGGCCACATCATTGAGATAACAGCCCATTTATTATGTACTTCGGCTCTGCTGAATTTTGGCAGTGCAGTCTCTGTGCTCCTCTCAAATATGTTACCTACTTTTAGTGTGCCAGAAAGTAATTATGATTGTTTTTTAAAACAGAAAATCAATCATTGCCTTCCTGCTCGGGGGATGCTGAGATAATGTGAGACGCTGATTGCCGTCTCATGGAAACTGTTGCTCCATACTGTAGGCTTGAATCAACAGCTTAGCTGATTGAGCACAGTGTTTTTAACCCACCTCTGGACAGCAGTGAGACCAAAAGACTCAGCTACTGAGGCGTGTTGTCTCAACAAACACAGAAACCTCTGAAAGTTGGAAACCTGGCTTTTAAGCAAATATTTGACCGTGATTTTGCACGTGTGTGTGTGTCTGTGTTTGTGTGTGTCTTTGTGTGTGTGTGTCCTTGAACAGAGACAAAAGCATATCAGTTACTTAAACAATCAGCCATGCAGCAAAGGCTGCAGAGCTCTGAAGAGGAGGAGGAGGAGGAGGAAGAGGAGGAGGAGGAGGATGGCCTCTCAGGTAAGAGATGCGATCCACTCTACCTGGCAAGTAGCGAGGAATCGGAGCCTAACCATTGGTCAACACTGGCATATGTTCTCACAACGAAGAAAAACCACATACGTTGTTTACATAGACATGCTGTACTCCAAACGACTTTCAAAGCCCAACCTTTTCTCAGGAAATGTTTGGCTCACAACAGTTATTTTCATTATTGATTAATCTGTACATTGTTTTCCCATTTAGTTGGTTTGGTCCATGAAATGTCATAAAATGGTGAAAAAGGTTGACTGTGTTTCCCAAATCCCAATACAATGTTTGGTTTGTCCACAAACCAAAGATATTCAGTTTACTTTCCTGTCATATAGGACCAAAGAAACCAGCAAATATTAAAATTAATAAGCTGAAATGAGAGAATTGAAAACATCTTAAACAGATTAATCGATTATCAAAATATTTGCAGATTAATATAGTAGTCGATTACTGAGAGATTCATTGTTGCAGCTCCACACACAACCTCATTTCAGGTCCCTAAATTCTCAACATCTCAGAAACCAAAAAGGCTTTAGTTTGTTAGTGGAATTTGGGGTGGCATTTCCTTGTTCAGAGTGGATTTTAAAGCAAATATTATGCAAGTGCAAATATAAATATATCAGTCTTCGCCCATTACCGTGTGTGCCTGACAAGAGGCCCAAACACCACTCCTCCACAAGCATAACCAGAAGCCTATATAGAAATATGCATAGTTAATCAGCTTGTGATGAGATGTCCAAACCAAATGGTTTTATCTGCCCCTGTTTACTCTTTTAAGGAATAAATCACGGGCATGAAGAGGACCTTGGGAGGGCCAAACGCTCCTCACATCAAGACCCTTACCCCCGGTAAGAACATTGTGATTATTCAACGGGCCACAGGAAATGGGCCACCAGACACCAAAGTGGTTGATGTACATTTGCATGGCTGCTCTCATAATTCCCTGTTCATTTCCATAAGATCAATTGGGCGCCACCCATTAACTCGCTTACAAAGACAAAAGGCCCCTAAAGCCCCTCTCACTCACCGGTTTCCTGGGTTTAGCCAGGTTTTGGAAATCAAAAGCAAAACAGCCACCACAAAAAATAAATTGCAGTCATAATCTCACTGTCTGGAGCCTTATTGTCAGAATGCAAACAGATCATGTCAAGAAGAGAATCGGGGACCAACTGTTTTGGAAGAAGGGGCCTCGAGTGTTGACAAGGACAAATGTCTTTTGATTTTTCACCCTTGAAACACATTTGGGCCGCTCAAATCAGACCACTAAGTGGGTTGGAAAAGAACATCTAATGATAAATAGCTTGGCGGAAGCTAACACTGTCACAGTTACATTTGAATATCAACACGACTTCATCAAATCTGCAATTGCATGTCGGGTCCTCAGAGCGCCTCTTCACGGCGAACCCATTTGGGCTGTGGTAATGGCTGGGTAAACGTTATGAGGAATAATCTTCTCTGATTTCATGTGATTACTGGGCACCACGCTGACACAAGGGCTCAAGTCTGTATCTCCCTGGCCTGGCAAGCAGGCACTCCCAGTCTGCCTATTAGCCCAGGGAAGGGCCTAATGGGCTGGCGCCATTGTGGTCCTCATGGCTGCTGATGTCTGCCACTGCCAGCCCCACTGACCACGCTCTTTAATAAACATGAGCCAATTTCGGGGCCCAGACCCTCTCAGATGGTGCCTGCCTCCCCGTCATTAATGTGCACAGGAAGACCGCAATATATGTAATTAAACGAAATTTGCAAAGAAAAAAATTAGACAGAAACAGAATGCTGTGAGCAGTGATGAGACACAAGTTGTGTACAGAAGAAAAAAATATAACAAATGGCTAGTTATGCATGGCTGACGCGCTAATGCCACCAAAGTTTGAAAGGAGGCGGCGTGAAGAGCTGCTTGCCACCGCGACCCTCATCCTCACTTTGGTCATCCAACGGATTTCTGTCTCTTAGATTTAAGCATTCCACTTACCACCAGTTACTTCTTGAGCTTTATTGCCACCACTAGTGGTCTGGAAGCCCTGCATGAAGAAGCATAACACTGGCAGCGTGCTCTTCCTCTGCGCCCCCCCCCCCCCCCCCTTCCCAGTCTTCCAAGAAAAACAAACTTGTTAATTATTTGCTTTATTTTGTCAGCGAGCTGATGAGTGATATCAAAAGGAGGACAGAACTGGACTCAAAATACAAAAATGGCTTTCCCTCTGTTGTCTTAGACAATAATTATGATTTCCCAGTTAAGCCTGGACTACAGCAGAGGGATTGTAGTTTAAAGCAAAGGCTTTGGTACAAAAAAATGCATTTATAGCCCTTTGTGAGGCTCCTCATTATGTGTGGGCCCGATTCATTAAGTAATTGGTTTGCAGTTGTTTACATGAGTATTAAGGCCTTCTATTCAGGGCCTTTGAGAGATACATTGTGCAAATGTTGCATGTTATGAATGCAGAATGAGAGGCGGGGGGCCAGTCCTATTGGCTAAACACTGCACTCGGCTGAAAAGCGAGAGAAAAGCACTGGGTGCTGCTTTGCATAGCAATGACTAGGGCCTTAATAAGCTTTACAGATTAAATACATGCAGTCTATACAAGATGCAAAGAGATACTCTTAACACATTTATATGTGCTCATTTCACTATTATGGCGTTGGAGAGAATTGAGGTCTTTCATATTCTTTTTTTTTTTCTCCCCTCCCCCTCTCCCTCACTCTCTTCCTTGCTCCTTCCCACACAGTGTTTTTCAGTCAGATACTTTCATAGAAATCTGCTGTTTATTGTATTATAAGTCGCGGGGAAGCGACTGATCTGCAACATTTATTAAGGATTTGTCCATTAGAAATCTTTTGCTGTCTTTGTGAGTGGCAAAGCAAAATCACTTTGTGGTTGAGTGGGGATGAAAGGAATAATGCACGAAGGAGTGAGTCTTAATAAGCAGCTGCACTCCATGTAAAGACCACTTGTTCCCCTTTGTATGCGAGTGCATGCCACTGCTTCCTCTCGTGCAAAGCATCATTGTGCTCCTTTCTACTGTAGGCATTTCAGATGCCACTCCTTTCTTATTTTTATTTTGGGGTTTTTCTAATACCGTTTTCTTTGCCCCCCTGTTTTTGATCCTAAAAAAAATGCTTGAACACATATGCAACAACAACACACACACACACACACACACACAGCAAAATCATCGAGCCGTCAGCCGGTGCGGTGATTGTTGTGCCTAGTGCCTGCTTGACAAAAACCTTGACTCAACAATTAGTGGTTTACAGCTTTGCCTTGGACAACAGGATGTGCTCAAGCATTCGACCTCAAATCACTCAGTGTCAAAATCAGAAGCTCTCTCCCACTCTCTCCCCCCTCCTTCTCTCTCTCCCTCTCTCACATTGGGAGGCGATGTTGTGGATCTCTGACAGTTCCCTGGGAGGAGGGATGGAGGGGTGAGAGGGACATGAGCTGGGGGGGGGGACGTAGAAAGAGGGAGTGGGAGATAATAATAATAATAATAATAATAATAATAATAATAAATTGCATTTATAGAGCAACATTGCTAAAATCAATCTCAAACTTGCTACATAGATAGAGGGAGACAGAGAAACAGTCATGGACAGAGGGAGGGTGAAGGATGGCCCATCCTGAAAATCTAACATTGAGTCAAGGAAAGCATATACAAACAGCTCATCTGACAATATAATACTTAGAAGTGTGATACTTTGATTGCGGTAGTTGCACCACCAGGCATGTGGCAACAGTGGATCTGTGTTATTTGGTTTGGAGAATATATATCCACTTAAAACAGTCGATTACATTAGTATTTACGCTTTCTTACTATGATATTGAATTTGTTGACCTCCTCCTTCAAGACCAGAGAATAAGATCAAAAACCTGGACAAGACATCACTGTAGAGGAAGGCAGCATTTAGAGGCTCCAACCAGAGGAGGTCACTGTCCAACACTGACTATCTGAAACCAGGAAAGATCACCTGATTGCCCTGTATAAAAAAAAGTATTTGGCTTTCATACATTTTGCTTTATTTTTGGTTCATTCTAATGTTGTTAATTTAATTCAGTGTTAGGATTCACAATACATGCAAAAACAATGCCAACACCACTTGTCTCAAATAACTGTTGCAGGCTGAAACAAAGACAAAAGAGGGATAAAACGTTCATTGTTGGAAATATATGGTAATTTATTAGTTTGATGTTTCCGGGGATGCTTTGTCGGATTGCTTTGGTCATATCATTTTCTCCACATTCTTCAGATACTCCGATATTGAGTGTTGGACAAGCCCTCAAGTAGGCCAGATAGTCAAAGAAAAAAAACATAACATGAGATGAGTGATGTGTCCTTCACTCATACCTTGCCATGGCTGCCTCCTCTAGACTGCCACCAGTCAGGAGGAGAGCAGCCTGTGTTGAAACCATTGGCCCCGGCGCCTCTTCCTCTGAGTTGCAGTACTCAGCCGCTGCCAGCAGAGAGCACTCACATGTTAGACAGCGCCCACTCGCAGTGCACTCACAGTTGCCTCTTGCTGTTTGCCCCCACTGAGGGCTATATCCTGCTACCATTCAGGCCTGGCAGAGTACATCTAAACAGAGCCTAAACAATGTTGCTGCAGGGTCATCGCCGGGATGGGTGTGGGAGTTGATGGGAATGATGAGGTGATGGGTCTCCCTTTACCTTTAGACGAGCGCCGCTGCGCAAAAGTGCTATTGTGCTATTAGCATGTGTGTGTGGGCGGCAGGAGCTTAAAAAAGGCCAGGGTAAATAAAAGCAGTTTTCCAGCTATCAGCGTGTGCGAGCCTGTATTAAATGCTTGGTAAGCATTATTTCCTCTGATCGCCCCTCACATTCTCTAATGTGTTTATACTGTAGGATTAAAAGTGAAGTATGTCTCCAGTGACCCACAGAAACATAAATTGATCTTACATTGGTCAATACTTTAACCTCTTTACATTGCAGTTTAAGACAACAATGATTTATTTTCTATTCTATTATGTGCTATTGGATATTTTTGACAATACCTAACTACAACACTGGACACAGTCTTATGAACTATGCAACAGAGCTCAGATGTGTGATTTTTCTAAATAACTATTTGTTTATCTGTAGTACAAGAACATATTTTATGCAGCAAGTTGTTCCAGCTATACCGGTTTTCTTTTGCCACAGTTAAATACAGCCATCTCATCTGACCACACTTTGTTATGTCACACGTTGGTGATGGAACAGAGCAGTGGAGATGATCTCAAGATGCAGCTCTTGGTAAAGCAACGTAAAGTGTTGCAAATTCGATTCATAGGAAAAAATGAAACATGCTACGCCGACTCTAAAAGTCATAAAAGGACTTTTACCATTTTCATCCTTTTGTGCGTACTGTGTTATGTGTCTGAGATATGTTGTCATATGTTTGTCCTAGATTCAATATTTTTCATTCACTTTCTCAATGTGCATCTTCAACCAGATTGAAAACGTATAACAACAAAACCTGATATTGGAAATAATTACAAAATATGTCAACTGAGGAGCTTCATTAAATAAACATATTGTATTATATTTTACTCTCCAGTTGTGTAATGTGTATAAACCTCATATCGTTTTAAAGGTTGCTGTAGAGTCAGCTGTGCAGCAAACACACAGAAAAAACCCTGTTAAAGCAGGAAATAAACAACAATATGAAACAATCGCAAAGACAAGAGAATGAGAACGGGCGAGGCATTTGGGAAAAAGGGAGAACGTTACAATAGCTGTAATTTGCATCATTTTACACATTACATTCACCTCTGTCTACCAGAGCTTGTAAAAACACTGGCCAGCCCAGTCTTACATATTCAGATTATTGCCTCAATTAAGGGAAAACTCAGCAGAAGATGAACCGGCATAATGTTTATGGAAACGGAATACTAGATTGGTGGGGTCAGATCCAGACTGGGCTCTCTATGGTAATAGCCCCGTCTTGAAATCAGTTCTGTTCCTCGCTGAAGTGGAACAGCTGATGGACCATTCCCATCCCTGGGGGAAGTTCGAGAAAAGAAAAAGCCCAATTTACTCTCCGTAACAGCTATTATTGTGGCAAAGAGAGAGGAAGTAATCGTATGGATTATTGCTGTATTTTTCGCTGCGGCAGGGGTCTGGTCAAGATCTGCTGCCTAACAGTTGTAAATGGATGTACTAGTCCCGGCAGTTAAGTTGTGCTTCAGCGTTTTTTACTTTCTCTCCTACTCAGTTTAAAAAGCTGAATGTTGATAGCAGGTAGACCCCCCCCCCCCTTCCCCCCTTTATTTATGTGTCCCTCAGCGTCCACCATTTAGCCTGTCCCCAAATCTGTCACTATATCATGATTTTTTATTTCACACAGGTATTTTAAAAAACAGTACTTAGCATCTACACATGCAGTTATATGGATGGCGAAATTGCAAAAACTAGTACGTGATCATTGAATTATTTTCTTTGTATAAGGCTACACAGATTATCCTTATCAAGGTTTTGATTCTGATATTTTCTAAAATACAACATTGTTTCTGCAAAAAACAGCCTCTTTCTACATGGCATGTCACTCGTTTTTTGCTTTCTTTTTCTTTCTCTAAAAAAAAAAGAAGCTTATTCAACCTCTGCTTTGATTAGCCTTCATTTTAAGTACCAATGGTTCAGTACTCTGCCTGAAAACTTGCAAGAATCCTCCAAATGTCATGTAGGAAGTCCTATCAGCATGTGACTATAAAGGTTATATTCTAATGTCTGTACTGGCTCTATGGTATATCGCTTAGAGCACAGAGCAATCTGCTCACAGTTTGCAATGGGAGGTGCACCTCCTTTCTCTCTCATTCTGCCTTGAGTGGTGCAAAGCGGCAATATATAGTTTAGAAGATGGCAGTGGGAACGCAGCCAGAGTAATTTGGTCCTTATCCTCAACGTACAGTCACATGTGCCAAGACTTAGCTGAGGGAGAGATGAGGAGATGGGGGTGATTGAGAGGATGACAATCAGAGAGGTCATGGGTTGGAATTGATGCGGATGGAGGAACACGCCCCACAACTGTTTTTTTGTGTTCGAGCTCATCTGCTTGAAACTGTGCATCTTTTCATTTTTTCTTCTTCTTTCCAAGGGAAGCATCAGCACAATATAGAAGGTCCAAACAAATAAGCCATATGGATATGTATGCTAACCTGGGAGATGATGAGGATATATTGTGGCGTTTTGAATAGGCTCTGTGATGATGTAAATTAAAGAGGAGGCCTTTAAAATTGGAACGGGGGGCCTTATTGCATATGCATTGAGGTAGATCAAAGCCTTTTCGGAGGGCACACATTTACATAGCGATATCACCAGAGCTATGGGAACCTGGCAACCCTGTCTGTGGACTGTTTCTGTATAAAGAGGGCCTTGTGGAAGTCCTTTAGCACAATTAGAACAGGAGTCAAGGAAGTTCCCCCCTCTGCCGTACTGTCTGAGTTTAGCTAGCAAAGCCCCCCCCCCCTTCCGTATTTGTTCACATTTGGTTTTTTTTATCCATTTGAATTACTTAGTCTGTTATGTTCTTTCATTTCATTTTATTGCTTTATTTCTGTGGTTTAACATCTCTGCATTGCCTTTTTTCCTTTTTAGCGATTTATTTGTTTGTTTCTGTAAAGTGGCGGCTCTTTATCGAAGACAGTCATAACTTAACAAGGCTATGAACTGTCTCTGTGTTTCCAGGACAGACAAGACCAACTCAAAGGCTCATTCTGCCGTACAGTCAAAAGGTGAGTATAGAGCCATTGTGTCATTTCAACTGCGTGTTAAGACACTGAGTGAAAAATAATCAAATGTTAATTGCACAGAACGATAGAGAGGGTTCCTGCATTAACAAGTATGACATTTTTGTGAATTTAAACTTCAGAGGTGTACCAATGTGTGCTGTTTTCTCTTTCTTTTTTCCCTAAATACAGCTATGCCTTTTGAGGTTGTGTACATGGAGAAAAAAAAATGACCTTGAAGCCAAATCCTTAAAGCTTAGATTGATTTTGTCGGCAAGTGCTCCCTAATCCTCTGATAAATACTAAAAATAATCTGTTCTAACATTACTGATCAAATCTTAAACAAAAACCCAAGGATGTTTTGTGCAATTTATCAACTGCTACAGTATACATAATGCCATGAAAGAGCATTGCTGATTCTAATGATGATCAGCCAGGCAAGTGCCCTTGTAATGAAATTATTATTTTTTTGTATCCAGATAAATGCAGGTTGTCAAAATCAATCTGACTATTGTTATCGGCTGATAGCTGCTATCTGGATTCCTCTCAGTTCCTCTTAGGAACAACTTTAGCTACAGTACACTCTGCATGAAAAGGAAAATACAGTATATAACATTTCTTTAGACCTGAGCTGCTGCTCATAGAAAAGAAAATGAATAATACAGATCTATGAATGGGGCTTGAGCAAGTGGAACCCGATGTATGTACTTCTAGGTGCCACAACGACACAATGCATTTAGTTTTTTCAGCAGTGATCAGATCACAAAAGATTCACTTCATTGATATAAGAGTGTATAAAAGGTAGACTATTTCATTGTGATGGCCTTAGTGTCTTCAAACCCTGGAACGCCAATAAAAAGAGTGTAAAATTGGCTATATAAAGGAATTATGTCAAAGAAGTAAAGTGTTCCACTGCATTTTACTGTTTTCTTTCCGTTTCCCGTTTTGTGTAGGGATCTGGGGCGAATCGGACGACAGCAACTCGGAGATTGAAGCAGCCTTACGTCCTCAACCTTTCAACACAAACAACGGTGACATTGACGACTTCTACGACTGATATTCGCCGGAGATATTTTTTTAAATGCACTACAAAATTCCAGGCAGTTTGGCTCACAGTAATTCACCCCCTGACCATCATTTTAGCGGTCCGCATTGTAAATCATATGCACACTGTATCGTAAAAACAAATAATAAAGTTGACGGCTCTCACGGTGGGTAAAGTATGTGAAGAGATTTCCAACACTCTGATGTTAACCCTGCTTCAGTCTCTTTATCTGAACAACTCTCCCGGCTCATAATAACAGCTCGAAATAGATTAAACTGATCTTTTAAAGCGATTTGTTTGCACTAGGCAGAAAATCATGCATTTCGAATGCCGCAAGCATCTCCGAGTGCTCTAACTCCAGCATGCTCGAGTGTAGTGATGTGAGTCACCTGTGAAACGACAAAGCACAATGGCCACTCTGCACGCTGCTGTGCGACCTGTGAACCTGCTGAAGAGCCCCATCTCCCAGGGCACAAAGTGTTGCACCACCAACAAACTCGGAATATGTAGTCCCTTACGATAAAACGCTGTGCACATATTTTCACGGCTGCTTCTTTAATACTCGTGCCAATGTTTAAGAAACACAAAGCTATACCTCTAAATTCCTCTGCATTGTTGTGCAAATGAGTCACGAGTGGCAGAATTGTCGCCGAAACCACGAACAATAGAGTCGTCTGCAATTTGTCATCTTTGCAGCACACTGAACGATCTGTTCTATTAATAACTCAGAGCGACTGTGTGGGAGGCTTCATTCCCAAGTTTACATTTATACTTCATTATTATCTGTAGCATAAATTTCCAAAACTGCCATTCTGGGATGTGGTAAAATGCCCCTGGCATTCAATGTCAGCAGGATTCCATTAGTCAGCTGTAGGTGACTTTACATGCCTGAACCTTTTAAAGTAGAACTCCACATTCATTACCAATAATGGCTTCAGACAGCCCTGACCCAGCACAGAAAAGGGACTGTGGCAGAATAATTTGGAGTTTGCTAAAAGGCTCCCTAACATAATATCTATGTTAAGGAGCATGTCAACAGATACTTGTGTGCGACAGATAGCTCACGTGGAAGTGGAGTAATATTGTACTAATTTGTACTAACACAAAAATATAATAATAAAAAAAAGAATAACTTTTTCTGATTCCATGCCGGGGAGACAGTGGTGACGATATTCAGCTCATTCTTTTTTGAAGCGTTTGTAGTCAGACTCTCACGGGAGCATGTCGAGTCTTTATTTTGCAGTGAAGTTGTGTTATCCACACAGTGATTGAATGGATTGCAGTGTCAGCCTCGTCATGTTCAAGCTGACATCAGCTCCACTCTTACAGCAGTGGCTTGGTGGAGAGGATCCAGGTTAATGTCGATTGAACAGATAGTGTCCCCAGACAAAGACGGTCTCATGAGTGAAGGTTGCTGCAAAATCAATATTATTTTTTTTAAATGGCAAGACGATTATTCCAATGCAAGAAATCATTTCCTCTTTCTTTTCATCCTCGAATACTTTGTGAACTTCAGATATACTAAAAATATTTACTAGGTCCACATTAGGAGTGTTTTTCCTTAACAATAGCAAAACGCTGACACTGATGGAAATTGGTCCTGAAATGCATTTGCGTTTTGGTTTGATGTTAATGTTCACATGCTGAAAACTGGGATGGCACCGAAGCGGAGCGCACACCTCTGCCAAGGACGCTGTCTCGCAATGTTATAGCAAGTTATAAAAAAAGAAAAAATCCTTTGCTGGATCCGCGCCGAAATTAATCACAGTACAGCGGCTGAAAAAAGCCAACCCCCCTTCATCAATGGATACTAGGATTTCATGATCTGCATTGGTCCGGTTGTTTGGTTTTTTTTGCTTATCAATAAGGCTTGATTGACAGTTTTGTAAAAGTTGACATGACACGATTAATGTAACGGGTAAAAAAACCAAAACAGTGTATATATGCGTGGGTGTGAACTCTTTTTTTTTCACATTTCTATAAAATTACAAACTCAAGGCTTTGACTCTCTATCAGATGTGAAGGTATCCCAAATCTAGACTCGGCTGTCCTTGATCACAGTAATAACATGGCACCTGAAGTGAAATATTCAAATCATTTCCCACTGGTTCAATGTGAAGCCAAAGGGCAGACAGACCGCTTGACTGCAAACACGTGTCCTTTTCAGATGGAAATAAAAAGTGCAATTGTCGCTACAAGGAAACCTAAACAGAACACCTGTGGGGAGCAATGTCAGACTTATAGAATTTTTCAATTCATATTCTGTCGCAAAAGCTCATTCTCTTTCCTTGAGGAACTTTGTCGAATTGATTGCATATTAGCAGGCGCAAGGGCTTCGGGACAAAAGTCAATGGCATTGGCTTTAAATACTGAATCGCTTACCATTGAGACGGATGTTTTGGTTCCGTAATACTTCATTGCTGAAGCGATATGTCTAGCTTTTAATGCAGTGTTTATCATCATGTTGTGCGAGCCTTGTGTAGCAATTGAAAAAGCACGTGAGCATAATAATACCGTGCACAACAACCGTCTCCATTGGTAACATATTGTGCGAGACATATAGCTCACTCTGTGTGCCCATCGAGCCCCACGTCTGTAACAAAGCTCAAGGCCTGACACTCTGCCGTACTAAATCTAACTTGCTAACGTGTCTGTGACAACATATCAGTTTTTCAATAACAGGTAAACACACAAACCAGCTACCAGAATGCAATAAGATAAGAGAACTCGGCTGGTTGCACTAGTCGACTGAATGATTAAACATTGCCACCCTTGCAAGCCAGCACCAGAAATACTCCTTGGTTAAACCAATCATTAATATCTTATCAATTGAACTCTTTTGTGAAAGACGTCGCAGCCACCCGTCACTGGCAGACCCCCCCCCTCTCTCCCGCAAATACCCAGATGTTGTAAATTAGCAACATTTAAATTGGGATAGATGACAACTTATGAAACCAGCATGGTTTGGCAGCACCTTGATCTAGACAAATAAAGATAGATTTATATTAGGACTGGGCAATATGGCCTATATATTATATATCGCAATGCACGATATCACGATATATATCGCGATATTTTTAAATCTCTAAAGCACAAATCAAACCGTTTGATGCATACAATCAGTTTGATGATTCTAGTAGTCCCTGCAACCTATGTCTGTATTAAAACATTCTTTAATCTTAATTATGTTCACTAATGGTTTCTCTTGTCAAGTTGGCGCTTCACGATCACTTTTACTTTGCTCACGGCGCTCTCTTTTTGTGTGTGTGTGTGTGTGTGTGTGTGTGTGTGTGTCTGAGAGGGAGAGAGTGAGAGAACACAAATGCAGAAGCAAGTCTTATTCCGACGGCTTGACAAAATTTGACGTGACAATTTGTAGTCGTGATCATTCGCGATATAGTAATCTCAATGGCAGGGCCACAATGAGGGGTTGTTTCTTTTTCGAAGCAATATCTTAGTGCGCTTTCATTGTGCAGTAAATACAGTACAGTATATTGTAGACATGATGTGTGATGTCATGCTCTGCAGCAGCGAATGCCCGTGACTGAGTGAGTATACTGTACGTGATGCAGTTTTGTTCATGATGCAGATACACCATTGGTTGGCCGACCAAGTGGGGAGTTTGTCCCCATTGGCTGTTGCATCTTCAAAATGAATTGGTTCGAAGAGTTTCTATTTCGTTATCAGGGGGCTCGCCGTTTCAAAATGGATGTAGCCATAGTCTTTCAATCCCTATTTTATACTTTCATTGTCTGACAACAGAAGCAACTACAAGGGTGCTCAAAGAGTGCACACCTCCGCCAAGGCTAACGCCGTATCTCGCCATGTTAAAGAAATTAAAAAAAAAAAAAAATAATAATCCTGAATCTGCCCGTTTATCTGGATCTGCTCCAAAATGTTGTCGGTTCTTCCTCTGGTCATGCCCCACCCTTCGTGGAAAAAGTCGTTTCCTGCGTAATCCTGCTGACCGACAAACGCGGATGAAAACGTCGCCTTCTTGGTGGTGGTAGTAAAACATGTAAATGTGACCGGCTTTGAGTGGAATTCATTCGCGAATTAGTCAATCGGCATATTGCGGTTCCACAACAGCTTTTCAACCACGTTCTCAATATCTCACATACGCAGCCATAAAGGTTTGGAACCGACTTGCAGCCGCCGCAGTTTATGTTTTGGTTTTTTTTAAAGCATGGAAGCCTGATCCTTTTAGTCTGGCATGCTATCAAGTGGCGAGTTTAAAACCATTGATGTTCAGTCCACATCAGTTCAGCCTTTTTTCCCTCCACGAGTGCCTGGAAAGTTGAGAGGAGGGTCCTGCTCCCTCACAAGCCAGTTTGACCTGCTTTTTGTCCAGACAACAGTAAGAAGGGTCACAGCTCTCTCTCTGTCTCTCTCTGTGGTGGCTTGAATTCGAGTCTCACGCATGTGTCTGAATTGTCCCCTCGAGACACTCGTGGTGCTAGTTTCAGAAAGGTTGTGGGTCCCCCCCCCCGGTTCCATGTGTAGTAGTTCTACTGGTTACTAACCCGCGGTGTTTCCTCTCAGGCTCTACGTCCTTTCAGTCGTGCATTGTGGATTTCTGTTTAAATAAGAATTTAATGCTAGGGGTGAGTGGTTGAACATCTAAATAAAAGCAAGTGGCCACGTTAAAGACATGCGTCAACGATGCCGTGGCTTCGCCCTCATGTATTTGTACAATGTATTCCTGTTTGCTGGACAAACCCGAGACTCTCGAGCGTGCGCCTTCCATTCTCCCCTTCCCCTACTTTTATTTTTGTCAGTGAATAATCATTTAAAGCGAGGTCATTTTGATCTTCTGCCTCAATAGGCCTCAATTAAATATTCATTCATTCTGATGTGGGCTCTTCAGCAGCTTCTTTGGTATGTGTGTTAAAGAGACAAAAGGCTGTGCTTTTGATTACACAAGCTTGGGCTCTTTCAAAGAGATCCGGCGCCATTATATAGAGTTAAACAATCTTGCTCCACCAATCTACAGAGTTGATGGTAAAATGTTTACTTTGGTTAGGATTAGTGATTTTGTCCTTGGAAGGTTGAAACAAATTTTTTTTTTCAGTTTGCAGAGCTTAATCGCGCGGCGCCTCTAAGGCTTCTTTTTTCGTGTTTCATGCCGCACGGCTACATCTTAAATTTCAAGGATTCAACTGCAACCCCATTGGGTATCCTCTTGACGAGCATGGCGCCTCTATTTATTCAATCCCATATGGTAACACTGACTTATATGAACTGACAGCAAGATGAAACAGTAGGTTCTAGGATTTCAAATGACTGACAATGTGCAAGGGGACAGAATATGTTTGGTCATTGTCACCATGTGGCCACGGAGCATCGTGGATGTGAGGACGACAATGTTTGACAGTCATTCTCTTGATCCGACATTTTGGTAAATGGATTGGCACGACCTTTGGTGTGCACATTCATTGTCCCCGGAGGACAAAATCAGAATGACTGCTGGCGATCGCTGACTTTTAAATCTGTCGTCACCAGCAGGTCAAAGTTTCTACTCCTATTTCAGTTCATGAATTCCTCTGAGGCTAATTACTGAATTCCATCAGCCTCAACCCGATTCCCTAAATTTGCCACTGCACAGAAGATAAAACCTTTCATTTCATTTAGGTAACATCATTTCCAAAAGGCCTCAGTTTCCCTCCATTCAGACTAAAATGCAACCTTGGAGTTTTTCAAAACGGGGCTGGTGGCTTTTCTAAAAGGTCTCCGTTTTAGGGGCTCGAAAACCCCAGAGTAGTTTGGACACCTGCCATAAATGTAGCTTAAGGGAAGCGTTTTAAAACTAAAATTGTGGATGTAGCCTTTAACTTGACTGGTAGTACGAAGACCATGGGTGTACTAAGTATCCCACCATATTTAACCTTTTAACCACCACTGTTGTATTTGTCTCTGGATATTGAGGGTGAAATTTCTGCCGTGTAAGGTGCCGTCAAGAATATTTGCCAGTGAGACCGAAACAGTAGTTTGCCTTGGTATGTAAACCACTTTCTGATAACCCACAATGCCGTGTGCCACGTTTTATCGATACAATGATTCAGTAGATCTCAGTTTACTGCTCCCTATGGGGTAATCTACCGTGTGTCTATTATAGCTTCCCCCACTCTTTAAAAAAAACAACCCTGTATTATCAAAAATAATAATAACGTTTTTTTTCCTATGGTTTCTAATGTTGTTGTCATTGATAACTAGTAGTACAATGCGTGCAGTAATAAATAAGCCTTTATTGTCTACTTGAGTAAAACATTAAAAGTTCCTTCTTCTTTTAGCAAACATGATTAATCTTTTTCAGCCAGCCATTATGAAGGTACATGATTCCAAACCATTTTAGCTAGTCACCATAGTCCCTAAGGACACAGAATGTCATTGTTGATCCCGTCAGCAAAAAATGTTTTTTCATAGGAGAGAGGGACCACTGAAAACTGAAAATGCTGGATAAAGCATTTAACATCTGATATACAGAAAGAAAGAAAAAAACAGGAGTTATACTCAAAACATCGAAGGCGGCTGTTGTTCGAACTAGTTGCATACAATCTGCCCCCCCCCCCCCCCCGCCTTTGAACAAACGTGAGTCGTATGATAAGTCGCATTGTTCCTTTTCACCATATGGAACCATATCTCCAGCCCTGCCATCACATTTATCACTTGATTCAGCGCGTATCTGAAAGCGCTGGGTCGGACAATAGGGTCCAGGGAGGATTTGCACATGAATGATGTCTGTGAATGAGAGTGGGTTACAGAGGAAGGCTGTCTCTCCACAGCCGGGGCAGCAAGGTTTGCTCCCCTCTGCCCCCACTCCAAAGACCAGGTGAGATTCTCCGACACAAAGGGCCAAGTGAAAATCTGTTCAGCATGGACACCTAAACCCCTTATTATGGTGATGCGTTTGCCAGGATTTCATTGGACGTATATAAAAGCACTGAGTTAGTCCCGTCTATACAGCTGGATACCATGTCTTCATGGATTCTTGCTACATGTCCCTGCATGGGGCTTTGAGCTTTCGATTACGAGACTATATTTTTGTTCATTGTACAATATGTATCACAGTCGCCGTTTCTGTGTGGAACCAGGAAACATCTCACAGAGTCTCTGTACCAAGGGGGTTCACAACTGGGTCTTTCCCACTGTGCACCAAAAGCAGCAACTCAGTAGAATGTGTTGGCCTATACCCTAGAATTCAAACACATGACTGTTTTCCCCTTTTTTACAATGCTGGTAACTTTGTTGCTCTTTGTTTTATTTGGTTGTAAAACAATTACATTCCTGGGAAATTGAATGGCTAATTATGAACCTCAAAATACTTGTATTATAAACACTTAGACTGCATTCATGTGCAAGAAGTGTTAATGCTTGTGTAACTACTGTTTATTCTTAGACTTATAAAGCAGGATTCTGCATGGTCACTGAAGTGCGACGCTATCAGTTAATGTTAAACAGATTACCAAAATGATATTGTATTATTTCCTCTATACAGCAGATTGTCTGCTATTAAGGAATAATCCAAAAAACCTCTTCAGCCAGACAAAGCAAATGCCATGTTAGGCTGTGATTATACTGTTTTGTCTAGTTTGTAATTTTTTACTGTGTCTGGCGTTATTAATAATCCATCTTTTTAATGTAGTTATTTGCAGTTCTTTCAGTGAAATGCTTTTATATTTACCCATCGAAATTACTTAAAAGAGCAAAAATTTAAAATCCATGATTCATGCATCAAACGGCACGCTTCTTACCTGCCCAAATAAAATAAACTGAAGGATTAGGAGTTCAAGAACGCGCCTGGTGTGAACGTACTCGGCGTGTCCTAGATTTAGTCCTGGGGGGGTGACAAGGTCTGGCTATGCTGAGCCATAATGAAGTGACCCAAACTGGAGATGTGGTCATAGAGCTCCAAATCTAGATTGCCAGATTCCTGCCCGAGAAGTTTCAAATCACATTATAATTAACCGCATTTAGGATGGAGAGCAGAGTCCCTGCTTAGAGCAATTCCCATGATTCTCTCTCTCTCTCTCTCTCTCTCTCCCTCTCTCTCTCCCCTCCTCTCCCTCACACACTCTTCCTCTGTCACTCTCTTCCTCCATCTCTTGCCGTCCCTATTTTCAGTTGGGGGTAATTAGTATGGAAAGATGGAAAGGCATCATATTCTACAAATTCCTATGAGATTGGCTTGCAAAAGCTGTTAAAGCCAAGTAGGCAAATTAGTATTCATGCAGGTTTTTCCAGTTGCAAGTCATTTTTCCCTATGGGACCAAGTAGTAGATTGGGTAGACGGGCTCCGCTCATCCTTGATTATGTGAGCAGAATGCCACCACAGAGCCGAACGCCAGCAGGAAAAAAAACAACAACATTCCTGAGACAGTAAATCAATTTCTGTGACCTGCTAAATGTAATTGACTACACTCTAATTCTTTAACCCTGTGTATGAGGGAGAAAACACATCCTGAGGTAGAATGATTACCTGCTATTATACGAATCCATGGTTTCTGTATCAGTTAATAACCATTTACAGCAAAATTATACGTACGCCATGATTCAGTGGCAATAAACAATTGCTTTAATGCACTAGTCATGTCTTTGTTTAGTCAATCAACTGGATCTCAGAAAACCACCCATTATGTGAAATGGGAAAATGGCTTGGTAAAGAGTTTTTTTTTTTTTTTTTTTGCTTTTAGATGCATGGAAATTTGTATGTAAATTGAGATGTTAATATTTCAGCTTGTGCTGAATACTGGATATGGCCTTTAATGTTATGGTTCACACACCATAGGATTTACTGAGAACGTTTGATGCTGTTACACCACATGAAAATGCTTCGGTGATTATGGATCCACATTACCCGTTGCTGCAAAACAAAGGTTCTACATATTAGATTGTGTCAGTTATACAGATAATACATTTGTTTGGAGGCAGGTAGTGCACCGTTTTGATTTTGTTTTTTATCATGAGAAAAACGACCAGTTCATACTCGCGTGCATTCAGAATCGATACAGTATCATGATCAAAATCAAGGACACAAATACACAAATACCACATACATACAGCTATATTCTCCCCAGGACTTTCATATGCACAGACATGCACTAATGTGTGTATAATTTCTCACACTTGTCCAATTACGTCTCGCCCAATCTTTGAAAGACAAGTCCATTTGACGGCGCATGTGCCCCTGGCCTCATCTTGACCAGTTGTGAGCGGGCCCTGAACGTGGGCCCTGACTTTGGCCGGATCAATTAGCAGTCCGTCCTCTTCAGCCCCATTCCCCTGTTCATATTAGACCCAGCTCAGCAATCTGGTGGAAGGTAATTTGGTGCTCCATGCACACAGGGCGCAGCATTGACACCTTATGCTTCATGATTGAAGGCAATCTCCTGGGGGACAGCACTAAATTTATTCATGGTGCGCTCTCCCACAGCCACTAGAGACGTGTCTGTGCCCGCCTGCCACACATCCACAGATTTCCTGCTCTGCATCTTTCCCCCGAATGCACAAATAATACTAAATGATCCGAGGGAGTTGTCGCAGTGCCTTGTATTCCTATCCACGCGGGGACCCCGGTGATCTCTGGGGCGACGGCGTCGCCTCTGCACCGCACGTCGGCCTCTGAAATGAAGACGGTGCCAAATGTCAGGCGAGTGAACGTTATTGCATTTGCAAATCTTCACCCTCACAAACCTGCTTCCATTCTCCCGAGGGAACGCACATGTTAACAGACTTACACGCACTCACACACACACACACACGTCTGTGCGGCTGGGTCACAGGGGGTGGCATTAATGTAATTCCTTGTTGATGGCTGAAATCTGTTGATAATAGAGATGTTAGCCAAGGTGATCAAAGCAGATTAGCCCAAGACACAGCGGGGGGATTGTTTGGACCCCCGTCATTAACGCAGGCTGTCATCTGGGAGTCGGCACGCTCACGAGGCCTCGCTCGGGGGAATACAGGGTCAGCCATTAGCACGGAGTAGAAATGCTAATGCTCAACTTGAATCAACAGTCCCCCCGACTGCCGCCGTTCATTTACCGCCTCAGGGTTTCAAAGCTGTGATCGGGCCAGCGACACAAAACGCGTGAGCCGTGGCTCGGCTCGGCGTTCGCGGGTGGTTTCAATGGCACGCGCCAAAGTGACTCACGACACAACCAGGGAAAGACCTTCCGTCGCGTGGCCCGCACACTGTGAGATAGGACACCAAGGGCTGAAAGCGCAACGTCGCACGCGCGTCCCGCCTCTCCGTGTGACACATTGTAATCTGAAGCATCGTGAACACGACAAGCTGTGAGTGAGACGGGCAGGTTAAAAAGACTGGCAGTGATAAAAGGAAGTGCGAGCCCCGGAACACACACACACACGTACAAGAGCCATCACTCCTGAGGCTGCAAACTTGTTTGGAGTTATTGTATCATCAGAGCCGAAGAGGCAAACAAGTGCCCTTAAGTCTTGCACCGCTTGAGCGGGAAGAGGTATTTTGACAATTAGCCCCTATGAATTTGGTTCCCTCGGCATCGGAACACGAGTGCTATCAATATCTGTTCCAAAAATACATACGCGCGCTCTTCCCAGGCGGAGGCCACCCTATTTACCTTTGGTAAGTGACAATAGTGCAGCGCCAGTGAGCAGAAATGTAACAGATCTGAGCCCTAGCTATCAGTTAGGCTGTAGTGACAAGGGAAGAGTGTGGCATCATTCAACTGTAAGTCTTTTTTTGTTTATTCGGATTTACTAATATCAAAAATCACTGTATTTAGAGTGACATTTTATTTTTACCAACAAGCATGGAATTTCGACAGCACTCAAGATAATATGTAATAATCTAAACATTATGAATGCAATATACTAATATAAAAATAAACAAAAGAGAGGAAAGAAAATATAAAACAAAAACTCAATGCTTTAAGATGAAGGTGCTGAGCATCAGTTGGGTTGAAGTCAAAGCCTCAACACAACTCAGCACTTTTCTACTTTTATGCCATGAAAAGTATGAATAAGTAAATGAGCTACTATGCATATACATATATATATAAATGATCAATAGCTTCAAGGTAGGCTGCACGGTGGTGTAGTGGTTAGCACTTTCACCTCACAGCAAGAAGGTTCTGTGTTCGAATCCCGGTTCAAACCAACCAGGGCCTTTCTGTGTGGAGTTTGCATGTTCTCCCCGTGTATGCATGGGTTCTCTCCGGGTTCTCCGGCTTCCTCCCACAGTCCAAAGACATGCAGAATGGGGTTAGGTTCATTGGAGACTCTAAATTGACCGTAGGTGTGAAAATGAATGGTTGTCCGTCTCTGTATGTGGCCCTGCGATAGGCTGGCGACCTGTCCAGGGTGTCCCCCGCCTCTCGCCCAATGTCAGCCGGGATTGGCTCCAGCCCACCACGGCAATAACAAAATAATAGCAATAACACGATAACAGCCAAGTGTGTGCCCACGGTTTTCTTTTGTGTCCCTGTCATTCACTCTAACACACACACGCACACACACGCAGCTCAAAGACTGAGAGTAGCTAAAGATTGAGTAGAAAAGCTGGCAAAATAGCAGGACTACTGAACCACAGCAATCTCGACCAAGTGGCCAATAAATCCCAGCTCGACAAATAATATGCATATATATATATATACAGTATATATACAGGGTAAGAAATGTACATAGTTGTGTTTATAGGAATAACTGTAATGGCAACTGATAGTCTTTGAAGGAAAATCTTGCTCAAACTTGAACAAGTGGAATGGCACTCAGTGGAGCGTGCATACCTCTGCCAAGGCAGTCTCACAAGTCTGCCTAGCTCTTGTGATAGAAAAAGAAAGAAAGAAGCTGTCATATAATCTGCACCAAAATGTACAAACTCAAAGGTTGTGATACCAAAAACATGTCTGATATCCCCCCCATCAAGTAGATTTATGGGTTATTTACGGAGAATGTTTAGGAAAGTGACATTTAATCTGACCCCCACCAGAATTGACCGGGCTCTTTCCCGGCCCACCGATTTCAAACCAGTTAAATATTTTTTACAAGCTACTTGTTGGAGGGTAAAATATTGCCATTGTTTCATACTAATATTCATATTAAATCATCTTAATGCAGGCTCAAGCCAAATGTTATCAGTCACACAGTTGGGCAAAGGAAAAATCGTAGCCCTCTGTATACAAACACTGATATGAACACAGCAATGAATGCCATTCAGTTAGTTCCCTTTTCAAAACCTCCATACTCTGCAAAGGAAGGCCAGCAGTAGGCTTATTCATTAGCCCCCTGCTTTGTTATTTGCTAAGCTCAATACTGTACGGAGATAATGCCCTTCAACATTTTCCATGAGCGAACATGAGTTTTTTTTCTTTTTAGATCGTCAGCTAGTAGGAAAAAAGGTAGCCCAGATTCCTGCGATCAACAAGACTATTTACTTCTTTGATGAACGCCGCAGATCTGCAGAAATAGTGCCACATTAAATATGTACAGCTTTTGTAGCTGTCTGAATTTGTGCTTTGCATATTTCTCATGATTTAAATGTAAAATATGAAGAATAGTTTTAAATGTAATGGGACGTGGACGTTTATTTCAGTGGAAAATGATCTTCATTGTGAGATTTGAATAATTCTCCTTAACTGCAGCGCTATGCATTGAAGCTCTCCATCAGTCAGCTGATTATGTATGGCAGCAGCCTGGTGGAGATCTATACCAAAGGCCCCTTGCAACGGACGACCTCTAGTAATGTCACATATAAATAGAAGATTCACCCTTCATTCCAGCAATGAATTCATTCATTTACTTTTCATATAGAATTCATGAGTCTTCTGGGTCTGACTGAGAGCTTGAGGAAACTGCACCAAAGCAACTTACAGTTATCGTTTTTTAAAGGGCCCATATTATGCCCCCTTTTACACAAGTTACATTGGTTTTCAGGTGTGTGCACTACATGTCTTTGCCATTCCATGTCAAAACACCTCAAGGATCAAGCCACACAGCACCCTCGTCTTTCTGTATAAACAGCCCTGTGAGACTATGGTCGATTCCAGCGCTTTCCTGCTCACTCCTCGCCCCCCTCCCTTCGTGTTCCGCCTCGCTCCGCCTCGCTTCGCCTCGCTCCTCCCCGGGTCTGCTGGGCAAACTACGGCGTTGCGCTGCCATGACAACAGTCGCACGTGATAAGGCACAAACAAGACGTAGAGACCCGGGAGGCACAGCGAACACGTTCTCCATAATTACACACAGAGCACAAGGGGCTGGGCGATAGAACGATAACGATATCCCGGCGGGCCTGCGTAGCTTGCGGCTGGCTGGTAGCCACGAGTCTAGCTCCGCCGGCCAGCCGCGAGTCTGGCTACGCCGGCCGGTTGGCCATGCCCGCGGTCGTCGTTCGCTTGCGGGGAGAAAATGATGGCGTAGACGCCATCTGTTTTTCCGCACTTCAAGGGGGGAGGTGCTGCTCAGGTTGGGGGCGTGGTCGCCCCAGTAGCAGGAGTCAACTTACGTCACTTGATGCCCGGGCTGTGAATGGCTCGTTTACAGACCGTCTGCACGGCCAACCCAAACCACGAATCAACGACTCGTTGTTCTCTTTTCATTCTTCATGGGCTGGCAGACACCCCAGATAACCAAATATACGTGGAGGCAGGCTGAAAAGGTGCCTGGAGCATAATATGGGCCAACACTGGATTTTAGCCATGCCCTGACTGCACATTAAAATATGCTGGTTTTTTTTAACCAACTGAGCACCCGGCAGGGGACACTTTATGGTGGCGCACCGCTAATTCCATTTCCGTTTTCCCGCAGCACTGGAAATTCAACATGAATGCGACGTATTCTGGATCATTTCTGCAAACCTTGTTTAATGCTGCAATCCTCCCGAGTCGCAGTGGAACCGAAACGCAGCACAACATGACGTTGCAAACATGGAGACTTAAACGGAGGTCGGGTCCCCCTAATGTTACTATATTTAACTCATTCAATGTTCTTTGTTGCAGGTGATTATACATATATGAACACATAATTATGGACAATATATTCAATATCTGTGAATACGTACTTCTTAATATTACACACTGTAGCATTAAAGTACTTTTGAAATGGCTGAATGAAGCTGCAGTCCCTTACTGCTGCTCTGTTTGACCCAGCAGATATGAGCCCTCAAAAACTGAGGATTATATCAAGAAATGTGGGTCATCAAAACTATTAATGACTTCATCTTAGAAACTATGAATCCCATTGAAATTGGATGAATGGATGTTTATTTTCCATCAACATCTTTTTTATGACAGTTTATACGATTTGTCCTTTGAATTCCATAAAAGCCGCCTTGTTAACCTTCTGTGTCCGATGGGTCATGTGAGCAAAGCTACAAATGCTACAACCAACTGTTTATGGTTACTGGAGGTGAAAATGTTTTTTCATTCCACAATGGGGTATCCACTCTAACAGAAATACAAGTTATTATTAGATTTATTGAATGTTAAAGGTTCAGTGTTTATGATTTACAGGGGTGGATCTGCATAAATAGAATATAATAGGCATAATTATGTTTTAATTTGAGACTGTCCTTCACCGAAAAATGACCACACAGGTCATTTTTCAAGCGACTTATTTACGACTTGCAGCGGTGCACATTACGGCCGCTAGTCAGTGCTGGACTTGGTAAGTCCGTCAAGTTTCTGTATTTCAATGGATTTGCTTATATTCTGTGAAGTAATCGTGCTGGTTCTCTGCCATGTAACCCTGAGGTGAGAAATATTTGTGGCTTTCCCCCATGTCGCCAGTAGAGGCGCTAATTTAGGAAACAATTTGGACGAATTAGAGCACATACGACAACGTTTGTTGTAAGAGATGGGCGACTTGTTTCATTTCTGTATAATCCCCCGAATCTAATAATCATTGTGCTTTTATTACCTTAGAATTAACCCTTTATATCTACATCGGGGCAGGTCATCTTCCACAGAGTTCGCCATGTTGCACTTCCCTTTTTTTCTTCAGAAGCCTCAGATGGACAAATCATACACTGGCTCTATTGCTGTTTTAAATTACGCAAAGGTCACCGCATGTTCTCCTTCACATTTGGAATGGGAGGGGTGAGGGGAGGGGTATTCAGTCGGTTGCAATCTGTAACTTTACCACTAGATGTCACTAAATTCTCCACACTGAACCTTTTGTGACTACTGGTGATTAAGGTGTTTTGTGCACATCCGTCTGTAAACATAGTAAAAAGTAGCCATTTTTGGCAGAATAAATGATAAACACTAAGATTAAAAACAGCAGACGGAACAAAACAGTCACAATGTTATTATCCCTGTGTTAGTATGGAGTATTCGATATATAGCTTATAGATTGTGCATTTGTCCCTGTGCTACTCTAACTTTAAAAAAAAAGAGTACGTAGTCATTTTAGCTTGTATATATTTTTGGTATAATAGTAAGATTGGGATGGTAAAAAATAGCACATGTAGTACAAATAGTAATTGTAGGTTTAATAGTCATATAATGTTGTGTAGTCGTAAAATAGGAGAATACCTATTATCCTATGTCATACACTATGAATGAAACTTCCGTTTTAAAATCTATAACTGAATTATGTTCCACAGATGTTTTGTATTATGCAAAGTTCTACAACAGAAGTGTAACACGTCTCCAAAATAATCCGCTTTTATGTATGTCGGATATGTTTTCCAATCTAAGGCAGTGGACACAATAATTGATACCAATCATGTTGAGTGCTTGCAGGATGTATGAGGGCCATGTGCAGGTTCTTTCTCCTGTGGTACTCAATTTGCTGACATTGCCTATGGTAGAATCATTCATAATCACAATTATACCATCAACAATGTGGGCAGTGGGTCTCAAATGCTACATACCTCTGATAATATTCAGCAATAACTTCGACTTTGTGCCAGCTGTAGCGTAGCAGATGTGACATACAGTGTTTCAATATGTGAACATCTTAAACTAAATTTGTCGTTCAGATATTACATGTCAACATTGATAACATCCTTTACCTGATCTGGACACAGCCAACATTGCGAAACAAGCTGCTTTGACAGTAAGGAGGATATTTAATAACTTCTTGAATAAAGTGATAAAGAGAACGAAAATCATTCTAAAACTGGACTTGAAGCGGAAAAGTGTAATCATTTATTCAGATTTTATTTAGTAATGAATCCAAAAGTCAAATATGGTAAAAGGATAATCCAGTATTAATAATGCTAATAATCATAATACATTTACTTAATGTTGCCTTTCATGGCAGGAATATCCTTGAAAGTGTTTTACCTATATTGGTCCTCTGCAGGTGTGTTGGTGAGTTACAGCCCTTTGTTGGGAACAGACACAAGTTACGATCAACCTGAAAAACATTTCGATACGACTGGCCACAATATTTTTTGCATGCTGTCCTGCACCTCAGCCTAATTTTTTTTCTACCCCATCTGCATCAAATGACCCACAGCGTGTTACAATAATGGGACATTGAGGTGAGAGGAGAATTTATTAAAATCATATGAGACAGTGAGCAAGCAGCAAAAAAAAAGGTTGTATGAATCCCTTTGTGGCTCCAGAGGGAGCTGTGTGTGTGTGTGTGTGTGTGTGTGTGTGTGTGAAGTCTGGTGAATGACTTCAAGTCAGGGCACTTCTGGCAGCATCGGTTGGGGCTGAAGATGAATGAATGCATGGAATGAGAAAACATTTATTTGGTTCTTCTGCTGCACCGATTATGATCTTCTTATTTTTCTTCAACTGTCCATCGTTAACAAAGAGGATTCCAGTTCAATCAAACTCTACAACCGCGCCCCCCCCCCCCCCCCCCCCCCCCAACCATTCACACACACACACACACACATCTCCCGCAATTGGCTCTATTCATGGCTACCCCATCTGTCCAGTGTGGAGGATAAAAATGCATGCTGACTAGTGTGACACAGAGCCAAAACCTTTTGAATGCATGTAATATTCGTGTTAACATCATTTAACAAATTACAATTCATGTATTGTATTTGTTTTTAGGTTTTTAGTTTTGTCATTGACTTGTCACATCTCAATTGCAGATCCCATGACACGTTGAAGCATTTCAACGTGACACGAACATCTACTTCTCTCTGTTGCGCTGTAGACATCCTTACATTGACCAACATTAGAAAAGAAAAAGAATTGTTCATGTTGGTGTGTTCGTACCTTACTGCACCACTGAAGCTTTGACCCCCCCGAAGCAAAAAGAACTCTGTGGTTCACAAAGGAAGCAGGTTTAAAATTCATAACACTCAGTTTATTCATTGTTAGCAAGCGGCAAGAGGGAAGAAAGAAACACCTTGATGTCTTGGCCATTGTAGCTTGATCTTCTGTTTTCGCCTGTCCTTCTTACTTCTGATGTTATGTGGTTTTTACTTGTGAGGCAGTTTGGAGCTCGGTACCGAGCCTGACCCCGCAGTCTGAGCGAAGGGCAATGCGGTCAATCAAAAGCCACCTTTCCTCTCTCAGCCCTTGCGCTGGGGTCTTCCTGACGGTAATTCTCTGATTTGACTTTGATGCGCCAATGCATGCCTGATGAATAATTGTCTGCTTTGCTGATAACTTGTGGGAGTCAAGTGTGTTCTGGTGGCACTCAATGCAAATGGGAGATATTTGGGCCCTTCAAATCACGACAGCAGCCCCCCTCTACATTTGCCTGCCCGTTCGGTGAGTAAACTGACCAATTAGCTGTGTTTGAAGAAGCCATTTTTGATTAGAGCAATCAGTAAACAGCAAGGCCTCTCCATGATTGTCCCCCTGATTAGATGAGTTGTCACTTGAGAAGTTGCTGGAGAGTTTAATTTATGGCCTTATATCGCTGGAAAGTATGGTAATTACCAAATCCATTCTCCGCGGCACAGCAGTTGGATTAAAACTCGTCCATACTGTCAGTGTTGACAGCCTCATTTTGCCCACTGAAGTTCCTTAGCAATCTCTAAATCACCTGAATCGAAACATTGGAGACAGCCACCATTCAGTCACAGGTGTACGGCTGTGCGGAGCGTGGCGCTGGCACCAAGATGAGAAGAAAGGAAAAGGCTGAACAATACCACAACAGCATGTTGATTAAAAATGAAACAATGTGTTGTCTAACAGATGCTTTGGTTAATTTCACTAACAGTACTTGTGTTGTGCGACCGGATGGAGGTAGTTAAAGAGCTTTATGTCGTCTCTGGCAACTGGCTCATTACTCATGGATGGTCACAGGCGCATCTGCATATGGAAAACATATGCAGATGAGTCACGCCCATCTTTGAGTGTCTTTCGATTCGATCCTAATTAACATTATAGACCGGTTAATGGCTGAAAGACTGCAGTAAGTGATAAATTACTCTATTTCCTACTCAACAAAATTGCTGGTTCATGTTAGATGTTGAAGCTCATTTTAAATTCAGTAAACATGATGAAAAAAGCAGGTTTACTTGGATAAACTTTTACAAGTACGAGAGCTGATGGATAATCTGATAATAATAATCTCTTTAGAAAAACAAGTTCCTCCACACAATGTTCATAACAGACGTATAATTTATTGAGGATATTGATAAGGTCATGATATATATCGTATGCTGGAGCTTGAATCCACATCAGTTGAGTAAGACAGGGGGGGAAAAGAAGCATTTCTTCACAATATAGAATACATGCATGTGACACGACATGATGTGTTTTTCAAAAAAGACTGTAAATGTAATAACATTTACTGTATGTACTGTAGAAGCATAAAGGCTGTATAAAGGCCGGAGAGGAGATTGGGCAGAAGACAATGTTAATAACTGATCCTTCTAGAATTGACATACTTTAATGCAAAACTGTTTTTTCCCTTGGGTAGTGGTTCACTCACTCAACATATCTTACAAAGTATTTTTCACATAGTTAGTAATTTTTACATGCCGACATACTTGAGTATTCATTTCCAGTCATTTTATCAATGGTCTGCAATTCAAAACTGTTTTCTCCATGGTTGTCCCTTTAGTCAGTTTGGTATAATTAATCAATAATGAATGATGAAACGTGAGGTTGATACACTACCCCAATTCATTGCTGAGGAGAAAAAACAACAAAGAAAAACCCTAAAAAGAAACCACCCACGCCACCTGCAGAAGCTTAATCTTGAAGTTTCATTCATTGACATCATACAGTGTTGTCCAGCACACGCCTGTAGGCCACCACAGATTGCAGCGTATTGACCACCAAATCCCCAAATGATGCCTTAATCAATACAGCAGACAGGGTAAGTAGACAGTGGCAGGGTGTGTGTGTGTGTGTGTGTGACACAAAGCCAGGATTAGGCCTGATTAGGGCAGTTTTAACATGTCCTGCTGATTAGGGGCCAGTGAATCTGACCGCTAATTAGCTGTGAAGTGTGGCTGTCCGCACAGACATGGACCAGCAGTGGGAGGAGGGGGCCGACTGCCCAGACCCCCCCGCCCCCGTCTCTCCCTCACTCTCTCACTCTCTGTCTCGCCGTGCCTCCCTCCTTCGACCGTCCACTCACCACCCCCACAAAAGGATCTGGGGCTCTTTGATTGGGTGCGCTGCATTGTGGAGAGGGGAGCTGAAAACGAGTCCCATTTCCCTTTTGCTGTGCCACTACCCCCTGTGGGGTGGAGTCAATGTGCCCTTTCTGTGCCTTCGTAGGACCAGCTGGCTGCAGCGGGCCAAATAAACACTCCACATCCACTGGCCAGTGTGACTCCCAACCCGAAACAGAGCCTTTGTCCCATGCGGATTGTGCCCTAATTGGCGTTCCCTCGAAACAAATTCTCTGTGTGATTGTTATTTGCACTGATGAGGTTTTAACAGACAGCGAATACACAGAAGACACAAGTTACAAGTAAATAATGGACCAACGTTAGCCCGCTGGAAGAATAGAGGGCGTTCCTTCAACATTAAAAACAGTGTAGATGCAGACAGCTGGAAGTCACACACACAAAAAACAAACAACAACACATTTCTGAGCAAGATATAGTGTCTTGCTTTGTAGCCAACTAATAACATATCGTACAGCCGGAACTTTGCTGACTCAACCCGGGTTCACCTTTGGATCATTGGATTCCCACAACACCCATACCCTCCCATTCCAAAAATGACCCAAAACCAAATCGTTTTTTGTAGCACATGGCATGTAAATGTATATTTATCATGAGTGAATAGCAATGAAGCAGCAGCATCCTCCTATATCTCAAGTAACTTGTGCATTTGCTTGAAAAAGTCTGCATGTGCTCCCGCGTTTCCCGGCCTCCACCCTGAGACCCCCGGACCGCGGCAGCTCAAGAGGAAGAGGGGAGCGTAAAGGAACATGGGATTTGGGGCGTAATCCTGTTTGCACTCGGGGTCACATGCTCCACAGAGCTGAGATTGTCAGCTCAAGTCTGGAAGTTTATTCGGGGGACAAACAGCCGTCTAATTGTAATTCCCTCTGGAGAGCAGTCAGTGTCTCCTGCTGAATGCTGGAGAGGAGACAGGTTGCTGCAAGATGATAATTGAAAAGAAAGTGGGTGGTCCTCTTTGGCCCCCGCAGCCCTCTGTGACAGTCATATTGGGACTCCTGCGTGTTTTGGAGGGGGCCAGATTACCGAATGTTATATTTGAAAAAACGATTATGTCCTCCTGTGCTTAATTTGACAGACAAAGCTATTGAGTGGTGGCTGTTTCTGTTGTCTTTTGCCATTCATGTCAGTGTGTTTGTGTGCGTGTCTGTTTGACTGTTTGCTGTCGGATCATTGCTCCCGTGACAAGTTTTTTTTAGTTTTGTTTTTTTTATATAGCGAGAATAGCCTATTTTAACTGATGTCCTTGAGTTTTGTGTTATTTGATAACATCATTGAAACCTGACTATATAGAAAGTATACAATAATTGATATAAATAAGAGAAAGAAACTCACACTTGCAAATCGCACACGTACATAGACAACCATGTCCCTGCCGACACACAAAGATCTTATCCGTTGGGTACCTTCATTGAACCGCTCTCCAGCCCTGGCCCTATTAACCAGTAATCCGAAGACTGGCAGCTGGCCATTACCGTGGCAACAGTGAGTTGGGAGAAAAGTGCTTGCTTGCTGGTTCAAAAGTAAAGCGGAGCGTAGTGAAGGACAGAGATGAACTCTTTTTATCCTGTAAATGTCTCTTCTTTTTTTTCAAATTTGTGAATAGAAAATTCCATTTCTTACACATTTTCACATTTACATATTTCGAGGTGAGAAACGCCTTTCATGCTCGTGTGATTTCCTTTTTTTGTTGTTGTTTGGGCCAGATTGAAATCCATTCCAAGGATGGCGTATGATTATATCATGTGTAGCCTTGCCGATATGACAGACAGACAAACAGACACATTTTGAATGGCACAGTAGTGAAGCTCATCCTTCATCTCGTGAAAAATGTTGGTCACTGATGCATATGCTGTAGAGATTCTCTGTCCCATTTTACCATTAGTCCTTTTCCTTTTCGTGGTAACAAACACTTGCCATGTTCTGTATAAAAGCACGTCATTGGAATTCCTGTTGTAACGGTCATGAAGACATTACATTTATTGCAGTAATAGAGTGTATATGTTGATATTATAACAGCCTCGTCTCAACATGTGGGAAATACTTTGTTAGATTTGTACTTGAGATTCTTTCTTTGTGGAGGCTTTGGCTCAACGCAGTCCTGCATGTGTGAAATGACACTAACATGAGTTGACATGCACTGAAATTTTTTCAGCTGTTTGTAAATAATGTGTCAAAACCTTTTCACTTAATTTAAAAGGATGGAAATAACCAACTGGGTCTAGACATGGGTCATGTTTCAGAAAGTTATGACACAGTGGAGCAGATCTTTCTCTCACCTCTTCAGTCCGGGGTCTCAACACGGTGACACCTCGGTAGGGGCCGCAGGGCCCTAATAGATTCTAGAATTGGCTGAACTAATTTCCTTAAAGAGGAGTTTGTGGGACTTAATGAGGCATAACTAATGGAGGTCCCACAACCATCGGTGCCATGCTGGAAGCACCGTGGCGGGACAGAGCCGCCATTGATTCTTGCTTCAAACCTCTCGAGTTCCTAATCAGCTTCTTTGGTTGTGCGTTTCGGGCCTGACAAACCTATTGTTGGCTTGTGTCACTGGAGGTCAGTAGTTATTAGTGGCGACTGAAAACAGTTTCTCTAACTACTTATGGGCGAACTGAATAACATGCGCAGGGGGACTTGGAGGGGGATTACTGGCAGCGCAGCGAGTCCGGCCGGCGCAGGAGAGAATGTGACATGGTTTTCTAATAAGGGATGCTGACACCCCCCCAACCACCAACACACACACACACACACACACACACACACACACACACACACACACACACACGCATCTAACCTGTTCCTTCATCCTTCAACCACCCCCCTTCCCATATAGACTGTTGTGAATAGTCTTTCAGAAAGGTTGCTTTGGCATATTGCTAAAATGGTATTCATAGCAGGCAGTGGAATTAGCTAGTGCAAGTCCTGCAAGAGCTGGAACAGCATATAAATCTGTGTGTGTGTGTGTTTGTGTGTGGGTATGCATGACGTGTGAGCACTTGAGTTCATGTTATCGTCAAAACCAAAGGGACGGTAAAAATGTGGTTCTATGTGTTTAAGTTCCTTCTTGAAATTGATTTTTTTTGTCTCACCCTGTAGGAAGATGATTATTTGTGGGCTGTATTTTTTTTCTTCTTTTCTTCATTTAGAAAATGACTGTATTTTAAGGAACTTTTCGTTTCTCGGGGTCAAAGGACTTGCAGCGACCGATACCGGCACAGGTCTGTCAAAGAAACGAGAAAGAGCGTCTCCTTGGCGGTGCACGAGGGCAACGCGCTCACTCAAATCTCACTCTTTAAGAGTTTGCCAGTCCAGTGCATTCAATTGCACGGTGAAATTTAAAGTGGAACCTCACCTCTGCTGATCAGATGGGGCAAGATTCGGGGACTATTTACGGGGGCAGGGAGGAGAGAGGCGGTGGTGGGACTTGTGGGAGTAAACTTTGGATGACACTACTGACTTTTCAATGATTTATATCTGTGGTAACATATGTATGTTGTCATGCAAAAATGACATCAAACCAGTGAAATGTGTAGCCACAACAGTCTATCTTTACCTGTCTTACTCACCCACTGCACTCCACTCAGACTACTAGGTCAGACTATGCTTTCCGCCGTCTGTTTTAATAGCTTTCCTTTTCTAAGCCCAACATCAAGAAACAAGTTCCCGTACCAGCCAAACACTGCAACGGTTTATGATGAGGGTTATATGCTTGGCCTGCGTTTCTGTGTAAACTATGCAGCCAATAATGTTAAGCCCCTGCCAATTAGCGCTCTCCAGGTTGCTAGGTCGCCATGGTCAATTGAGGAACACATCAATAGGACTTGAAAAGGTTTCTCTGCGATCAGACCTTCTGACATATTAAGTAGAATAATGGGGAGGAAGGGAGTTTTTTTTGTGTGTGTGTGTGTGTGTGCGTGTGTATATATGTTGGGGGGGGGGGGCAAGACTGAATCAAGGCTTCCCTCTACATTCACATTATGCACACTGCAACCTGCAATTACCTGAGAAGAATAGTCTAAAAGATTCATTACATTACCGAAATAGAGTATCCTATGCTTCGTGCGCCGTGCTAACACCAAGGCATCGAGGCTGTGCTGCACGACCTCCTTGACCGAAACATCTGCTTTGTGTAATGGAGGCAACGCTGTATACAGTAGTGTATTACATATTCAGTAGATATGAGTCTGTGCTTGCATGTGCACACGAGCGTCTGTTTTTTGCGTCCTGCATGTACACATGATGTGGACGTTGCTGACAATCTCTCACAGTAGCATGTAGCATGTAGCGGCTGCAGAAACCCCCCCCGAAAAACTTTCCAGACAGAAATGATGATGCCAGCACCAATTACAGTACCCAGCCCGTCTCATGTGTCCTTTCAAAGAGCGGTACCCCCAGTAAACTGAGCGAAGCAGCAGGCACAATAGCCAGTGATTACCAAGCATAGCCTATTAGTGCGCCATAACTATGGCTATTGAAAGGAGAAAAGAATGGCTTCACCTCCACTTTCATTTCACGCGGTCCACCATCAAAAGCTTTGTTGACAGCTCATTCATGCCCTGAATCTGGAGACCAAATCTATCAGAAACATCTTGTGGCATCAAAGTGTATATTATGGAATGCATTTCTCCTTTTTTTAATGCTCTTATCAAACTCTGTTCCGACGGAGTTAGCCGCGCTCGTCTCCAAATGTCAGGTGCATATTGGCTGCAGTGCTTCCCTCCGAGTGTGGGGACGGTAGCACATATACATACAGCTGTCAGGTATGTGAAGAGGTCGTAAATGGAGGCCTCTCCAAGGTCTCCATCGAGACACACTGATAGCCATCATCATCATCATCATCATCATCACACGGGGTGTCATCAGCAAAGGGGATTGAGAAGTAATTTACAAAACATGTTTTAACACAGGAAATGAAACGTTAGATCCTATTATCAGCCGCCGAGGCTGGCGAGGAAAAAAGGTTTTGGAGGACAGAAGCAGAGGGGAACCGACATCGATGCTGAAGTGATGACCTTAAACACTCTAGAGTTTGTTTGCACAAATCATTCATCGTCTAAAGAAATTGTGTGTGTGTGTGTGTGTGTGTACGTGTGTGAATGAAAAAAACAACAATGTAACAATGTGCTGCTGTAACTTTTACATGGACTTTGCATGCATCAGAAATAATTGTGGATATTAGGGCAATCTAAAATTAAATTATATAAACATTTGAGTATTTTTTTGTTTTGTTTAAACTCATTCTTTGAATACCTTTAAATCTGTTGTCATGTTTGTGATACATATTTTGCAAACAATTGCAAGAACAGGAAATGCAAATATTTAAGCATGAAGTCCATAAGCCCTTTTCTCAAGAATCTAACATTGTCTAATTAATTTAAATGGTAATCGAATATAATTTCACTAGAGGTGCCCTAATCATAATTATTTATGCTCTTAGAAATGTAACTGGCTGCCACGACGCCTCATTTATGCTCAGACTCACTCCTAATAAAAAAAGTGAGGAATAATTCTGAAACTTAATTTCACAACAACACAAATTGAAACAATCACATTTCTCATCATTTGTGTTTAAAGCTAATGTGATGTTGTAAACCTTAGGTTTGATTAATGTATAATTTAGCTAGGCTACATAGGCCTGTACATAATAATAATAATAACATAATAATAATAATAATAACATAATAAAATAATAATATAATAGACAAATTCACTTTAATGCAGCATAATAATAATAATGATGATGCAGGCATGTCCTTTATATAATATAATGCTTCTTATTAAACTAATTGGTTATCATTGTGTATTTCATGAAAGCTCACATTCATAATTAAATTGGCCAATTACACAGCAGCAAAACGAAGGTCTAGGCCTATTAAACAAAGTAAGATTAACACGTGTAAAGAGTTTGTTAAAAAGTAATATGTTGAAGTTGCTGTTAAGTGTTGGTGATGTTTAAAAGAAAAAGACGCCTCAGAGTCTTGCAGACATCCTCCATGAAAAGCAGCCCTCCAAAATGTCACCTGAACAATGCTGGCTCCCTCATCGACCTCGCTTTCCAGCTCAATTTGGTCTCAATCAAGACATAATGAAAATGCACTCCAAAAACAGATCCCTTTCTTAAAAAAAAAATACTTCTGCAGGAAATAGCTCTCACACTTCAAGTTATTTATTGTTAACGTTCACTTGGATTTGAAACATATACAGCAGCCATCACGCATTTGTTCCTTTTTTTTAACTTACAAAAGAATAGAGAAAAACAGGAGAAGTGGACGCCATAACGATTATTATACAGTTAAACGCATTCTCGTGTGTTAGCCAAATATACAAGTCCCTACTTTATTCAATAAGTCTAAATGAATACATTAGTTTACAATATTAATATGATAAAATACCAGGTTATCACCGCAAAACGAGGAGTGGTGGCTTATAGTGATACTTCAAACCTGATCCCACTCCCCCACCCACCCGCCCACCCCCATCAGTCCGTGCTCGAGTGAAGCGGCATTCCTTTTTTGTTTGAACAACATAGACTACGTTTAAAACATCATGAGGAAGGTCCCAAAAAACATGGATTACAAAAAAAAGGTCCAGAAACGACATAATTGCTTTCAAGGGCAGCCATTTCTGTAATGTTCAAAAATAGACTCCCCTCTCAGAGATGTCAAGAAAATGTGCCCTGATCAGCTGGTGCGCCTCTGTGTGCGCCTTGTGTGCGTCTTGTCCGCTCCAACACCAAAGGCCCCACGAATACATATATATTACATATATATATTATATATTCGGGGATATATATATATATATATATATATATATATATATATATATATATATATATATATATATATATTGCTCTTGCACGGGCTCATCCGCAGGTTGACATAAAAAAACAAAGTGACAGTACAGTATTAGGTCCTACCACGTTCTGCCGTAGAGGAGGTTTGAGCTGACCATGTTACTGGTGTAATCTACAGCGGACGTGTCTATCTGGGCCATGTTTAGCTGGCTGTGCAGCGAGGGGGGGCTCGGCGACATCTCCTCCAGCTCCAACGCGTTCACCTGCTGCTGGCCCTGGTGCTGGGCGAGGCTGCCGGTCGAGGACGCGAGCACGACCCCGGCCCCGTTCTGCTGCTGGCCCTGCTGCTGGCCCTGTTGCACCTGCTGCTGGTTCGGCGTCGGCGTGTTGGAGCCGTTCTGACACGGCTTGCCGTCCTTCACCAGAACTGGCACGGCCACGCGCCGCGGCGACTGCGCCTGCTGCTGGCACAGGTTGCCGTCCTGTTGCTGCTGCTGCTGCAGCTGCTGCGCCGCCTTGTCCTTGGCCTGGCGCTTCATCTTGTACCGGTGATTCTGAAACCAGATCTTCACCTGGGTCGGTGTCAGGTGGATCATGCTGGCCAGGTGCTCCCTCTCGGGCGCCGACAGGTATTTCTGCTGCTTAAACCTCCGCTCCAGCTCGTACACTTGAGCCTGCGAGAACAGGACGCGCCGCTTCCTCCTGGGCGCAGCGTGGAGAGCTGGCATGGATTTGGTGGCGTCCCCCATTCCCGTGAGACTGCCCATGCCGGTCATGTTCATACCTGTGGAAGGTCCCATGAATCTAGAAACTTAAAAATATACATACATATACTTACATTCAATAAACAGAAGAGGAGAACACTATTTCGCCTGAGGTAGTCTTTAAGAATTGTTGGCGTTTCTATGTGTTAATCACTCAAGTTGGAAAGTATTAGCTTTAAATAAAAAATAAATAAAAATAAGAGTGATAATAATGATAATGATGATAATAATAATAATAATAATATAACAATAATACAAATATAGATTTGACTTTTAAAATTGTTATTGATGCCAAAGATTTTAAAAGAAGTCGATCCAGACTGGAAAGAATGATCTCCTTTTCAGTTTAGCCGTCATAGTAACAGTAATTTTGAATTAAACATTTCTTAAAACAGTGTGCACCGTTTTCTTTTATCGTCAGCCCCCAAACATAGGCTAAATAAAATAAATGTAAAAAAAAAAATGGATACATATTTAGTCCTGTGCGTTTTCCCTCTGTCATTCCTTAAATGCCCGTTTACTGTTTTCATTGACAACGAAATACTACTACTACTACTAATAATAATCATAATAATATTAACAACAACAACAAAAAGAGAAACCAGAGAAGTGTGTATAAATAGAGCACAGAACTTACTTGTGGAGTATCTGGGATCGGGGTTGGCGCTGTACCACCCTGTTGCTGCTGCACTATTCCGCATGCTTTCCTGGTACGACGGGAGGTCTCCCATGTTGCCAATGCCGCCGTTGCAGTATCCCCCCATTGCGCTGTGGGAGAACTGGGAGACGGTGTGCGGCATGTGGTAAGTGGCGGCCACGCTGGCGTTGTGGCCCATGGAGTGCTGCTGCATGCCGGTCTGAGACACCTGCGGCTGTCGGTAGGCTCCCAGTGGAGAGGTTAGGTTCCCTGCGCCGTCCATGCCGCCAAACTTCTTGTAGGACTCCTCGATTGGACTCAAAATATCTGTCACTGAAAACGGCGTTGTGTGCTTTGGGCTCAACGACATGATTCAGAGAGCAGGTAGATTTTTTTTTTTTTTGTTGGAGCAGATCAACCGTGTTGTTGTATCGGCTCTCTCCTTGGTGGATGTCTACGTAAGAGAGTGCTTGTAGTGCGCCTGAGATCCTATTGATCGCCTTGGAGAAGGAGGCGAGCCCAGGGCGCTCTTAGCCCGGGTTTATTGGAGCCAGGAGCCAGGTTTACGACAAACACAGGGGGCGGAGCAAAACTCCTAAACCAGCAAACAATAGTCATTGACATTTTAGGGGAAACAGTTCAACGGAAAATACACGTAGCTTTTTAAATATATATATATATATATATATAGGTCGTATACATGAATAACAACGACGACGGCACACATTTATATGATTCTGTCCTCTCTGGCAACTATATACAGGTGAGAATTGCCCATTGTGGCACTGCACATCAGCTGATCTGACCGCATATGAATATTTTGCGTCAGTAGGGAATTCCACTCTTTCTGGAAACTTTGAGAGCCCTTTGAACAGACACGAGGGCCACCGAGTATCATCAAAGAGGCACAATGAAGTTGTACGACCGGCTCGTTTATGCTTCTTAAGCATCATTCTGCCCCACCAGAGAGAGGGACAAGTCCAAATAAGCTCAAAACGACCACACACACACACACACACACACACACACACACAAAAATTCCGGAGAGTGAACGGCAGAAGGGATCCATCCTGTGAGTATTGCACTATACATAATGTCAGGAGGGGAGGTCATGTTGCACAGATGGATTTATATTTATATTTTCCATAACTGACCCTGGCCCCAAATAAATCGGAGCAACAAAAAAAAAAGACAATTCTTTACTTTCACACTTCTTAGAGAATACATTTTACATCCTCGCAATTCCTTGTAATGGAATTACGCCCTAATGCAATTTGGAGACAATATTGCGCGCGTCCCAAACCACCCAAAGTCTGGCCAACATGCATTAATGACACTTTGCAGTCTTGACCTGACATCATAATCTCTGAGCAAACTGACTGGCGCCAGGGGAAGAGTCAGGGGAAGGGAGACACATAGAGGGGGGGGGGGGGGGTCAAAAGGAGAAAAGAGGCGCTACAAATTGGCAGTAATGACCACCGGTTAATGTGGCGTCCCATTACAGCCTGCAGCGTGTGCCATGTATGGATCTATAAGGCATTATTGAATTCATATGTAGCTTTTAACTACACAACAATAAAAAAAAACTGCCTGATTGTTGTGCTTCTCATAAATCGTGATGATGATGAGGATGTTTTGTGGTTGATTTCTTTTCTTTTTCTATCACCATCAGCACCTATGCAGCAGACAGCAGCAGACAGCAGGAGCAGGTGTCTGCTGCTCGGAGGTTATTTCCCCCCCAGACGTGAAACGTGTCACCGTCTTCCTTCACGCGGGGGAAGTATGAAGCACTCGTCTGCGCGAAAGCCACTAATGTGATTTAAGCACGACGCGCGCGGCAGCAAGTAGCTACCCTCCCCTAATTGAGCAAATGAAGATGTGACATGGTCAGCCATCAATTACGGCGACATATCAAGAACACCAATCTGCGGTTAAGTTGACGGAGCCGATTTGTAATAAATCATTGTTCCCGTGCATGTTGCCGTGGCCGAATTTCTTTCTCATTTTCTCTCCAGACCCCCCCCCCCCCAGCCCCTCCCTCCCAGATGCCTGGACGCCGCAGCGGATTTAAAGTGAAGTGGCCCGGACCTTGTTGTGGGGAAAAAACAAAACAGTACGTGTGTATTCCAAAGTTATAGCTGACAGGTAAAAGACAGCGAAGTGTATTGAAAAGAGAAACAATGAATCCCCAGAACAAAAACAAAAAAAAAAACAACAGTTTGACAAGAGGGAGTTAACAGGTGTAAACCAAATGCTTTCAGTAAAAAAAAAAACTATTCCTTTCGAAGTATCAATAATTTTTCAATTTTTTGTTTTAAAGTTAAGTAATATTTCCTACCTAGAAACATTCCCATTGTCCCATGTGCGTCCTCCCCAGTCTTTTGGCGGCGGCAGCACGGTTCCCTTTTCAGGGCGAAGAGAAAGGTACAGGCCTCGGCCCCAGACCTCCAACGTTATGTAAATGAGGCAAACCTCTCAACCTTGTGGATTACCGAGTCAGAGAGCAGGACCCTGGTCCACGGACCCTCCACATTAGGATCCCATAAAAAAAATCAGGAGCTGGCTGGCCGCATGCAAAAAAAGCCTCCGAGGGAGCTCATTGTTGTCCACGGTGTTATAGTTAGTGTGATCTTAAGGTAACTTTTTACATGCAGGGGATTTTGATGTGGCCGTGCGCGCCCGCATGGAGAGGGAAGGAACGGACGCGCCAAGGAGCCGTGGACAAGGCCCCCGCCAAGGTTGGTTCATACACCTATAAGAATTCAACAGAGAAAATAAATTCAAGTCAGAAATATATTAGAAATATTTGCAGCTGTTTGTGTTAATATTCATCAAACGGAGCTTGTTGATGTGTGTCTACTTGGGTAAAAAAGGAGTATTCGCTGCACGATAATAAATATCATAGCACAAATATATTAAAATTAGCACAAGTGGCATTTTAGTCCCAAAATGACCAACAGGGACCGGCGCTATACTGATTTGATGCTCATTTTAAAATTCTGCTCTTTGACTTTTCTACAGATCACCTACTGCTATTGTCAAACTACCTCCATAAACCTGGGGAGTATTTTACAAAAAGCACCCCATTGCTATCGTATAGATGAAGTCTATCATAAGAAAAATGTCAACCAAGTGTCACATTACAAACATTATTAAATAAGACGTGATCAGCGATTACATTTGCAGAATTGCGTCCACGAAATGAGACTTAAATGCAGAATCGGTGTATCCAAAAAAACCCCGTTCTGTTTCTCTGATGACATTTCAACCGGTTTCCATTATATGTATCATACGTTCACCTGACTATTTGTGGGTTGTTAACCAGCTCATAATAACAGTCCATTCTGGTAGTTTGAATCATACAGGCGACCTTTTCCCGACATCATCAACCTTCTCAGCTTAGCACAAAACAGCAGATGGACCGAAGCGCCTGGTCACTTGAGTGCTTTTCTCCATCTCGTAGTTACTAGTTCAATACCCTGAGAGATGTGAGGAGATGGCTGAAGGGCCGGGGTCCTGACCCGCAACCTCAGCCACACGAGCAGAGGGTGCAAAAAAAACAAAACATGGGGATGTATTTAGACTCGATCACAAATAGCCATAACTTCAATTTTATCTCATTTCCTCTGCAAATCGAGAGATATTTAAACACATACCAAACGAAATGGTTTCAGGGTTTTCGCTTCACATTTTTTTCTTCACAGGGAGAAAAGGGCAAAATTGTCCTTAAGAGATGATAAAGATTCAATGATAAACGGCAGGGTGCTGCTCATAAAACTCCATCGGTGTAATTGACTGGATGTAATTTTGCGTCAGTAAATTACGCACGACCTTTCCTTTGTCTCGGGCTTCTCAGAAGGTTTTACTTAATAAATATGACTTATTAAATATTAAAACATGAGCCTTTCATTTAAAGAAAACGGTGCGTCTTGGTTATGGTTATATTTTCTCTGGAAAGAGGCAGAACATAAAATGTACACATTTTGGTTGAATGTGCGCCGAAAACGCGTGATTACGCACTGAACTGCTTCCTTCAGGAGTGAGATTTAAATCTCTTAACTGTAGGAGAAACACAAAGTGTTCTACCAGAAAAGAAACCAAATATTGGTGACGTCTTGGCTTTATCACACCTGTAGTGTGATTACATTTGTCTGTCAACCGAAAACAGAAATCATTTTTCACATATCTTTTTTGAAAACATATGAAAGGCGAATTATTAGCGATTGGAAGCTATGATGAACGTGCCTGTGGCTCTTTATGTCATTTCTGGAGAGGGAAAAAAAGGGTTGAAATATTTATTGGGCGTCATTACGCACGGAATATAACGTGGCTTTTTAGCGTCCAGTGGATCAGAAACCCCGTTCTGAACTTTCATACACTGACATCTTGCAACGCCACACATTCATTGTCTCCCTCCTTCCACAACCTCGGTTCCAAACCGCATCTGTACCCTGGCGGGTCCCGAGGATTGACTTGGTGTGGATCAATTGTGAAGGGAATCCCACACCTGCGAGTCAGTGTAGTGCCGTTTAGATCAAATACTGTCTCTCCTCTCAAATCGCCACGCAGTGTGAGAGTAAAAAGCGGGCAGGTGCATATCTTTCAGCTGCACTACTTGAAACGGTGCGGTTCCCCAGCTAAGTAGGTTAAAGGTCCTCCCAAGTGGAGAAAGTATGTGACAGGCCTCTTGAAGACCGTATTCTTCTGCAGGAGTTTGCATTCATTCACAATTAATGTCGCTTGATGGACGAAATGATGCTAATAGGGCGACAAAAACAGAATATGGGCTTTTAGGGGATGCTGACCAACAATCTGACAGTTGTTTGGGGGAGCAGAAGAATTCATAAATGCAGTAATAGGATCAGAGGAGTTATATATAAAGTTTCACAGTAATGTGCAGTGGTTCATTTAGTTTATTAATATGACAGTTAAGGCTATGATCACACTCTGGGAACTGTACTAGAGGTAACACATGTTGCTGGCCATGTTGCATATACACAGCAAATTGGGTTTTTCCCCACTGGAAACAGTTTAAGTGCATGACACACATCACCTCTAATTACATAAAGCCTCAATGTTGAATTCTTGTCCTTGTCACTTGAAAGAAAAAACAATGTCCTGAGTGTTCATGCCACCGAACCAAGGCCATGGAACACCAACGAAGAAAAAAGATCTGTGAGGAAACCTAATGCATGAGCCAAAGACTAATCATGGCAACATGAAATCCAGCCTTAGACGATACTTCATATTATGCAAACATATTAAAAAAAAATGTTGTTAAGTTTTTAATTAGCTGAAGAAACTAAATGATATTGGAGTTGTTTTTTTTATCTTTTCATCAGTGAGAGGATGCTGGTGTCATTTTTGTCATTTTTTTTCTAAAATCAACAGTAGACGTTCTACAAACAGAACCATTGTGTCATGGTGCCAAGCTGGACCTGTGTTTTTTTATTTAATTTTTTTGTAAAGTGAAATAACTTATGTCACATGGTCTGAAAGCTGATAATTCACTTTGGACCTAAAATCCAGTATAAACCTCCTCCCTGTATTTTTAACCAAAACTATAACTGTGAGATGGAGGCAGATAAGAGCTCAAATATAATAATCAAATAAATACGTATAAATAAATCAGTTCTATAACCTTAATTGGATTGGGATAAGGGGGAAGAAAATCCATCTTTCCAGGTTTAGTCTCTCCTCAGTTTTAGGCACACAGGGCTCTGTGAGTGCGGCTGTCCTCTGCACCGTTTGGAGTGGCAACATTTGAGCATAGCTGCTCTCCTTTTGTGACAACAATTACAAAAACACAGCAGCAGATCAGTGCAGATTGCCACAGAACAAAGCAGATAGTGTACTTGGGACGGAAGGACGGACGGACGGGGCTTGGTTCCAAGGGTACCTGGTCGGTCCACTTCTCTGCAGCATTAATTGTGGCGGCAGGAAGGGGCAGGTAAACAAAGCTGTGTACAGACTGTGGTTGTGACTCAACCGTGGCTCGCCCTCGGCTCATCACCCAGTTACTCACATGGCAAAATGTCTCTGCCAACTGTTCCCTGCGCCTAGTTGCCCCTGGCAGCAGGTTGCTGTGACAAGATTTTATGACATGTCCTAAAGCTTTTTTTTCTTTCTTTCTGGAGTTCATGTTTTGTGTGGCTAAATTTAGTTCCCCAGAGAAAAACATATTTGTATTTCTGCAGCAACGAGCATCTTGGGAAGTAAAGAGTTTAAGCCAGTGTCATTTCTTGCTTGCTCCAGGAAGGTGTCTCTGCTTTGGTTTTTGTATGGTTTACAATTACATGCGTGTGCATGTGTTCATAATAGCTTCATGTGTTCATAATAGCTTTATGTGACAGGTTAATATCAAATATGACTATAAATTGTACAAAAGTGTACATGATTTTGTGCCTTTTTAGTTGGATACAAAATAAGCTGCCTTTTTTAGGCTTCTGCATTTTGTGTGTGCTTTTAATTATTTATCTAACCTTAGGTCCATTATTTTGGACCTTAGTTTAGCATGACATTCTTTAGATGTTTCACATTATCATGTGTGGTAAAAGAAATTCTGATAATAATAATAACAATATTAATAATAAGAAAAGGCAATTTCTGAAGAAATTGCAGTGTGAATGTTGGCTGCTGAAAGGCTGATGCTGAACTGGATTGCTGGCTAGAATTTGGATGAAGAAAATGAAGGAGTATGAAGAGTAGGAAATGGGACGTTAATGTGTACATACTATGAATGGGATTTAAAAGTTGAATAAAACTCAGAGTATGGAAGTTTTTAAAAAAAAAAGTTGAACACGAGCCGGAATGTCCTAATTGGGCTGAACGTTCTGATGTTTGAATGAAGTTTCTAGGCCACATTTTTTGTAGAATAACATGCTTCCAGCATTCACACCAAATAATAATAATAATTATAATAATAATAATAATGATAATATGTGGTTTTACACCTGAAATGCTCGCAAATAGCTGCAATCTGTATCAAGTATTACCTGATGTCCATTTCGGCAGGAATTCATTTATTCTGGCTCGTTTTCATGATGCATCTTAGAGAGACAAGTTTCAAAGCACTCAGAGTGAGGGGCTGCATATCAATGCTGCGCGCACCTGTGTGTCTGTCCCCACTCTGGGATGCTTTCACGCAGCAGGCCACTGACAGCTTCTATTATTTAGATAAATCCACATAAACACATCGCAGGACAACTTCTAAATTCAGAATGTATTGATCCTGACAGATACGAGCACTCTCTCTCTCTCTCTCTCTCACACACACACACACACACACACACACCACGTGCTACATTTTCTTTTCTTTTTTTCTTTTCACTGCACAGCATAAAGACATTTACATTTTCATTTGTACTCGTTTTCTGTCCAGAGACTGAACGCTGCCTGAATCCACTGATTCATGCCGAAGGGGAGCGAATCCCCTGACAGTAAAGTACTACCCACACAGTTATGAAAATGGAACAACATGAGGAATTGAAAATATATCACACTCTTTATTTGATGTGTGTAAGTTTGAAATATGTATCTGTGTGTATATTGTCACATTTATACTGTTGATTGTAGAATTGTAATATTTCATCAGAATGTTCTTTCACAAATGTTTTTGTTTATTTAGTGTAGTTCCATAATAATATATGCGTGTGGTATATTTGCGACCAAATTTCAAATGGATTCTGTCTCACAGTACAACACAGTGTGAATTCATATTTGCTTCTAGTATGTCAGTTGAACCCCCCCCCCACACACACATGTATGTTATAGTCTATTATTTTATTTTTTTCCATTTCATGGTCATTAACCTTTTTCCTTCTTGCTCATCAAAGAACAAACAGAAACAAACAGCAGCAAAACTTTATTTATAAATGGAATATTGGTAGTTGGAAATTGATTATTAAGGTTGTACTAGTTCAAGCACAGAAACAAGAAATTATGGAAGTGTTGGTTTTTGTTTTTAAGTTTCTTGCTCAAGGGCACAATTAGGTTTCCCACAGAATTAAACAAGCAACTATTCAAGTCAAGTCAGTTTTTTTCTCGTTAAATAATCAAACTTCAGAGTTTTTCCCCAGGATACATGGAAATGATGTCCAACTACCCCCGGTACACACTCAGAAAGGACTATGAATTATAATATGACAGTTTTTTTAACTGGATACATGTTTCCAGTGCAAGTCGTGGCTGCAGGAGTGATTCTGTGTAAAATATCAATGTAAAAAACTACATCTAACATAAAAACATAACACGAAGCCAGTACATTTCGTCGACCGGTTGGATCATCAAGACATTTGTTACATATGCTGCAGCTAATTTTTCTTCCTTCAATATTTCTTTAGTGGCCATCTAAGGAACTACAGAAGGAAAAGGGACTAATGTCCAATGAAGTGGTAAGACCCACAACAAGAATTGTCCTTTTCTTGAGAAATGTCCCAAGCATCACAGAGAGAGAGGAGAGGGTTGTTTATTACACACAGAAGTGATCTTTGAATTCAAGTTGTGTTTGTAGTGAGTGAGAACAGTGTATTGTGTAAAATACTATATAGTATATTAAACTAAATTCTATCAAGTTATGGTGTCTTCAATATCAACAACACCCCCAAAATAAAACACAACGAGTTGAGATTATAAGTCATCGGTGACATGTATTAGTTTTTTTGGTATTGCTTTGAATTATTTCTTAATGTTGCCTTGTGTCTAAAATCTTCATTCATTATGACGCAGCAAGTTTAATTTAAATCCTTTCAGCGCAAAACGAGGGAAAGGGGTTTCAAGATTGTTCCAAATTTCTGTAAGATGTTTTATGTATTATTTTTTTCTACACATTTGCCTCGTAGCACTTGTTTGAGAGGGTTTTTCTGTGAATCGCAAGTCAATTATCACACCTGGTATTAATGGTTATTAATGGTGTTTTGTAAAAGAATACAGTGAGTCCTGGATTTGGAAAAGCAGAGTTATGACAAAGAAAAAGAAAAAAAAAATATGTTGGAAGTGACACTTAATGCAATTTAGTTTTGATTCTATTCCCCAAAATCCCATGTTTCTCTTGGGGTCAGTTTTGAATGAATACACCCACTTACCCCATGATCATCACGTAGAATCTACTGATTCATTCGTGTTTATTACGTCCATATAAGATAATTCATTAATAATAATGTCCGACCTTTACTAGCTTCTGTATCAGTGTATTGCTTAATCGAATAAATTCTTTTTGCAACCACCCTCGACCACATGACATAGAAGGTCACGTATCATTCATTGTTTGATGTGTTGCACGCTTACACGTCAAACTGTTGCTCTGAACTCCACTTATCTGGACGCAGGGATCTTGGGAGGTGGAAGGGAAATGTGGATGCAACTGGTTATGCTGCACAAAGGAAGGAGTCCTAACGCGTGTTGTCACTGACCTAAGACCTGCAAAAAGCTTACAACCAACACAGACCGACACGGTTCCGCCAGTCATCCATGCACTGCGTTTAAATCCGCCCGTCTGCGTCCTCGCGTGTGTCTGGCTCTCTGCCGCTGTACAGTGATAACAAGTCTGCCTGAGGCTAATGGCTCTTTTGTTTTGTTGGTTCTGTCTCGTCCTGTGCCAGTGGGTTCTCTCTCTCTCTCTCTCTCTCTCTCTCTCTCTCCCTCTCTCTCTCTCTCTCTCTCTCTCTCTCTCTCTCTCTCTCGCGCGCGCGCGCGCGCGCCGGGAGGACGTCGGGCTCCCTGTGCCTGGCCATCCCTGAGGACGCTTGATGTCATCCCGTCCGCCCGATCATTACACTCCCTGCTCTCCTCCACAGTGCTGCCCTCTCGCTGCTCCGCCACTTGAAATGCCTGGCTGGCCTCTTCTCTGAAAAAACTCTTGCCTGCACTCTCCCTCGCTCCGGCCATGCGCGCAGGGGCCAGAAGAAGTAAAAAAGAAAAGAAAAAAAGATTCCCCCACTCGGACAACTGCCGCCCAGTCAACGGGGCGGGGGGGGGGGGGGGGGGGGGGCTTCTGCCACTGCTCACCTCTCACCGTTAGTGTTTGATGTACTCATCTTTGCAGGGTGTTACGCGTACACTTGCCGCATTCTCCACACACCCAGTCGTTCACCCCGCAGTTAAACTGATGTGCAAGTGTATTAAAAACATCTTCTTCTTTTTTTTATATTTCATATTCATGCAAGGAATATGAGGATGTGGGGGACGTTAACCTTGCGTTGTCAATCCACAATTGTTATTATCCACTAATGCACACACTAGTTCCGTGTGCAAGTGGATCAAGTCTTTTTGCACGACGGGCCTTTCCCACGGAGGTCACTGGACGTGTAGGGAATGGCACCGTGCAGTGCCTGCTGGGTCACCGCAGATATGACAACTCTCATTATTCATTAAAAAATTAAAAAAAAAAGAAAAGAAAAGATGGACAAGCTCAAATGTCTTGCTCAAGAGTACCTCGGTAAAAAAGTGCTGAGGGAGCAGTGTCCGGAGATTTGAATCACTACAATAACTGGAGTGCTTTCACAGTTGATATTCCTGTTGTATTTACAAAAAATGTTTTCACCTCCACCTTTGTGTGCTTTGTGTGTCCACTTTAAAGACGACCCCCCCCCCTTCCCCCCCTCCCATTGTGGTCTGCCACACTACTCTTCATTTGCTAAAGTGACCAACTTCCACTACACAGGTCTCTGTATGGTTCCCACACGGTGCCTTTGTCTGCAACTCCCTGACACTGTACATTATTCATTCATCAGATTGATGTCCGACGTTTGCTGGTTAGAAATATTACGCTTATTTTTTTGCACCTCCAGGTAATTAGGATGAATGAGAGCATGAGGTGCCATGATCAGCCGGTGTACTGTTCAGTGGAAGGCACCAGACTCAGTGCCCACTAGGGTGAGACAATAATACTACAATGTAAAAAAAAAAAAGGTCAAATAACAGATACAGTAAATACAAATGTAAAACATGCAAAAAATATATAATGTAACTAACATAAATGTGCGTTCAATCTGAAGGATCGTCACTGTCAGAGTGTAAGCTGTTTTTATCAATGCTGAATGCGTTTTGCATTTTATAAGCTACAATATTAGATCATATACTGGTAAGTTAGACTGGACTTTACTGTGTAACTGTTAACAGGCTGCCAGATAAATTCAGCGGAATGAAGTGTGCAGTTGTTTCCCTCTGACAGGCAGCAGAGTGTCAGGCTTTCACAAAATGGCAGACGAGAACCCAACCGCACGACAACAAAGAAAAAAAGTTCCGGTGCAGAAACAGGGTTTGATGAACAAGCAGAGGTCAAACCAGGAGGTCAGCAGTTGAAGCGAACAAATCCAGGCACAAAGGGAAGGTCCAAAAGGGCAAAAAAACACATACAGGCCGAATCAGAATAACAAAATGCTGGAGAGGCTATAGGTTTACACACTGAACAATCTGGCAAAGAAGTGAGGAAATGGGCCGGTACATATGCTGAAGGGCCGACACGCCCATGAGGAGCAGGTGAGTGCGGGGGCGGGGCAGACAGGTGAATGGAGTCGGCAGGTAATTCAGAGCAGGAGGGAGCAGCAGAGTCCGAGATGGCTTGACACGAGTGAGTATGTTCCCAAAAACAGGGAACAGACGGTGAAAAACTAAAGGCCGGCTGAAGTTGTGGCAGAGTAAGAGTCTCACAAGATCACCAAGTACATTGTTGGTGTCGATATATATTAAAAACAGTATGTTTATGTTTTTTTCCTATATATATACGAGGCACTTGATGTTACACAATGTTAAATTCAGTTTTTGTGTGTGTGTACGTTGTGATTGAGTGGCTTCTTTTTGTAACCCCCCCCCCTCCCAAAAATATTACAATTATAAAATGACAGCTATGGTGATGTTTACTTTATTGAACAAATGTATATTTTCTATTTGAAAATAACAAACTTTGACCAAAGTGCTGTACAAATAAGTTACAAAAAGTGTTGGCACACAGAAACACATAGTATGACATAGATCATTACAATCATTTTTGCATGTTTACATTTGTGAGTGTAAACGTGGACATATGAGTAAAACATATCGGCTAAGAGAATGAATATGAAAAATGCTGATGGTGAGTTGGCGAGGACAGAGCGTTTGAGACTGAACTGTTCCACATTGCTCCACCAGACCAGGGATATTAACAGGAAGGAGCGACTGGGGCCTGGAGGTTGAATCAGGAACATGGACCAGTGTCAAAACATATGTATTTAAAACATTGTGTTTGATTCATAACCAGTGAAAAGAGGCTATGACTTGGAGTTATTGCTTCTTTTCTCTGTGCGTACGAGGAGCCTCACTGCTGCAGTTCGCACTAACTGTAAGTAAATCAGAGATGATCCCCACATTTCTTCAGTCAAATGCAAGCAGGTCAATTGTCATATCCTTCCTAGACGTACATGCATACACATATTATTTGAACAGGAAAAAAAGAAGATGAATAACAGCAGGAGTCTCTCCCACTCCCACAGCAGAGTGGGTTGTGGTGCCCGGCTCAGGTTTACTTTGGGGCCAATGTCCTACTCCTTGTTCTAATTGTCTCTGTTCCAGTACCACACAGTTTCGGTCAACTGATCAGACAGCAATGCTTCAATAATACTTATTTACAATGCTTATTGAAGCATCAATGGTTACTGAATTTCCCTATGAGTTGATTCCGTCCCTTTAGCATAGCATGCTCAACAATCTGGATAGACAGGAGGTTTAATGGGAGGTGGTTTTGTTGCTACTGCCTGGACTTTGTGTGGAGGAAAACGTGGACATCAGCAGATGTCATCCACGACTACTGAAGATGAATATGTTGGAGGTTATTGCTTCAGCCGCCTCATGCATCACAAGGACCACAAGGACTGAGTGTGGCACATGAGACGACAAAGTCAGATGGAGCATTGGTCAGAATGCAATACGACATCTAATCATGTATCTATTCAGCAAAGCAAGTCCACAAATAATATACACCGGGAGAGATTTATTTTACATTCAATACACTTAGCTCTGAAACCACATTATACATTCACCACAGGGTACGAGTGCACAAACACGTGATAGGCACAACTTGCTCCACATATTTTACATCCGCTTTAAACGGGAAGTTAATGAGGCGACTTGAATTGGCACAGCGTCACGCCGCCTGCCACGTTGTGGCGCTCTGATCGTCGGACGTGCCGATTGAAGCATGTCTGAAACAGATGACGGCTCGCCGCCGCGAGGGCTCAGAGCCCCAGGATCCATTTGCAGTGCTGGCATCTCAAGCACCTCATGTTCATCCTCTGAAGAAGGTGAGACAATCCATTAAGTGAAAGGCATAAACACTCAACTCTGGGAACCTGATTGTCGGCGCGGTCCCCCATCCAGCCCACCTGACTGCAGTGCACTGTGGGTTTTACACAAGACAATTCAAGTCCTGAGGTGGAACATTGAGAAAGAGAAGACAAAGGGACATGAGACCATATGGCAATTTGCATATCATAACACAGAAGCACAACTTTCTTTAATAGACGACGGCACAGGTGTAGGAGACGGAGCGCTAAGTTGGCTCTAAATATTAATAATCATGCATTGTGGATTTAAATTGACCATGCGCGAGATAGGAGAAACACATCTGCTGCGCTGCATGTCGTCTCTCCTTTAAATCAAACGCACGAGCATTGACATGTTTGTTGTGCATGTTGGTGAAAGAATAAAGACAAATAACACAAAGGGGCATTATTTTGGCATCAATTATTTTAACATGAAATGACATTAGTATCTCTTATCTCCGGTTCATGAATTGACGAGGGAAAAACAAACACTAGTGTGCGCGCCCAAGTGCTGTTTAGTTGAATTTAATTGAAGTGAACTGTGTTGTTGACATGTTAGGGTTTTTTTTTTTGCGTTTCCCACCCTGTGAACCCTGAGTTGCATCCAAGTCTCATTTTGAACAAAAACTGTTGAATTAAAATGTCTATAAGCACCGGGCCACTGCTCGTCCGTCGTTACCTCGCTGCAAACAGTGTCCTGAAAACCTTTATGTGGAGTAACCACATTTAGTGAGAAATGCAAAGATTCTGCAACACAAAAACTCAACAAATCTCCTTTTTTTAATGTTTCTTTAAGGAGGGTTTAAACATCCCCCTTTGCAACGACACGAACGCACGACGATCGCCTAGTGTAACCGACCAAAGATTGCTCCAAGACTGCTCGGTGAGGAACCTTACAGAGTGATATGCAGCACTGTACTGTACGACAACAACCTCTTTTTATCTCATATTTCTTTTCAAAAAAAAAGCAGCCCTGACTAACTTCTCAAAATGTAAAAGAGAATGTGAGTTTAACGCACAGATTGTGGCGCACGCGCAGTAATTGGTCACCACACATCCGTCCCCCCTTCACACTTCAACCCTTTGCGTCTTGCATATTAAATGTTGGAACGAGTCGGAGGACTGGTTAAAAACAGTTTGTCCTGGGATGCGTTTAGCTGTTAAAATCTCTCAGCAACCTTTTCTTTTAACCGACTGTCGTGTTCCTCTGTCACTGACTCTCAGGGGCGTCGATGGTTCTGCCACTCTTGGAAAATAATAGATTTTTCTTGTAGTTATAAAAACCCACTCTCTATGTGTCTAACACCAGCCCGTGCAGCATGAATGTGAAATGATGCTATGAGGGGAATTTCCCAATGTGTAAACATTAGAAGCCCAATTTTTCTTGTGGAAATGATGACCAGTAATAAAGTGGTTGCGATTCTTTCGTAATCCTTTATTTGAATTCATCACACAGATAACATATACAATACATTTTTACATGGGGTCATTGAGTATTAGTGGAGCGATGATAAAAGAAAGGGGGGAAAGACAGTAAAAAGGAACTTCCTCTGCCAGCCGAGCTGCGTCTTCTCCATCCCTCTGCCGGACCAGTCTCCGTGTCCCTCAGCAGACTCTGCCCTACACTCCTAATCTCAACATAAAGCGAAAGCCAAGAACCTTGACGCTCACAAAGATGGCTCCAAACTGGCTGCGGGTCAGATGCAGTGTCCTTCAGACTCAGGCCTTGTGCCACCATACCAGGATTTAAAAGAAACTGCACTATCAGCGTCTCCCCTGGCAAAAACACTGCTGCGTGTCTCGTCCTGTCCGAGGAGGCCGGGATGACATTCACGTCCAAACATTCCATCGTGGGGCAGCAGATCTAGTTCACTGCGTCTGTTAAACGTCACTTGAGGCGCCTACAGACTTCAGCAACATGTCCCTGCCGCCTCAGCTCTCCTCAGATTTCAGACTGGTGCGCAGCAAAAAATTGGGCCACGTCCACTCACACCCCCCGACGATGTGAAGTTTGTGGGGAAAAAAATGACCGCACATGGAGACAAGGACACTTAAGCGAGCGGGTCCTGCGTTTCCCTCTCAGCCGCGTTTTCAAGCGCGGGGGAAAGAACAACAGTGCGCACAGCTGATAGGGGAAAGGAGCTAACAAGCAGGAGCCATCGTGCGCCTCCGAGTTGGAAGCTGGAGCAAAACCAAACCAAAACCAAGACAGTCAGGATACATGCATGTGATTCACACGATGTACAGCTGGTGAAAGGTGTTCCCTATGGTCACCATGGTACCCGACTGTGGAGCCCGAGCTCCTCTTTTCAATTCCACCAACTGCAATTTTGTCGTCTCATTCATCCGTGCGTTTTGCCAATCGACTCAGTTTAAATGACACTGCCAAATGAACAGCGTGATTTATCCAAACAGACAAGGACATCAAGTGTACACGTAGAGGGGATTTATTAGTGAATGTTTATTCCATGAATCAAACACATGAAATGACCCATCTACAAATGTACACACATGCATCTTGAAAATAAGGTGAAATGAACTGATGTCCTTATTTGCCGTGAAATCAATAGACTTGACATTTCATTCTACCCTATAGGTTTTCTGTAGTATGCTCTACTTTGGAATTAGACAATTCAAAGGAAAGTTAACAAACGTAATCCCATTTTTAATTGATGTCATAGAATAAGGCGGCATGGCCGGGTCTGGAGATGCTCAACGATGCTGCAGGGATCTTTTTGTTTCCTTTTTTTTTTTTTGCTTCAGCAGCTCCTCGGAAAACTGTCGTCGAGCTGCAGCTCTTCTGTTTCTTGCTTGTTCGAACCACAGACACTGGTGCGTTGGTGTTAGTCAGCTCCCAGGTTCTTCTCACGCAGATGGGGAGAGGCTCTCTCTCACACACACACACACACACACCTGATCACGCCCAGCATTTTGAGAGCATGGTTGGGTGATCCATTTGAGATGATACACTTCATGTCCATCTTTATCTTTCCTTTTAAACGCAAACACCTACATGTAAACGTTGTGATTCTGAATATCATTATTTGGTTGTTATGTGCAGTTTTGTTGCAACCTGTTTTTGTCCTGTGCTCTGTGTGCTTCCACTCCACATACTCTCATATTCGGCCTCAATGCAAGTGGCCAGGGTACTCGCACATCAACACTTCTTGTTCTCTTCCAGCCCACCCCCTCCATCCTGCTCAGCATCCCCCCCCCCCCCCCCCCCCCCCCCCCGCTGGTGCATCTCTCTGACCCAACGAGGCCCCCTACGGGTGCAGGCTCACTGATGCTGCACTGAGCAGGTGCACGGAGATGGTATGCCTTTTTTTTTCTTTTTTTTCTTCTTTTTTTTACTTTGACGTCATTTGACCCATTTTGCAGCGCTTTGCATACTTCTGCTCTGCGTGAGGAGGTGATGGTGCATGTGCGCAGGCACGTTGCAGCCTGAAAAAGGAAGTCTGAGTGCAGGACGTGATGGACATTTAAAGAGTCATGTACCAAAATCTGATCGTTAGCCCCCCAGTGTTTTACGGCGATGTAAAGTCAATCAACCAGGTACTTCATGTGGATATTTGGCGTCAGGTTTTTCCCTCATCTCTTCTGTCGTGATTGCAAAAGGAACATCTCTCAGTGTAAGGCAATGTCAAATGCAGGTTTTCATATATTTTCACATGGCCATTTAGCTCACAGTCCCCTTTGTTGTGAAGGACACTGGCTGAGTTCAGGCTTTTCCTCGGAAAAAACCTCACTTCAGCTCTATTGTTCACTTTCACCGAGGTGAATTAATCTGCACCATATTTATCTCCCTATCCTATTGCGCCACACAGTGGTTTCACCCAGTCTCTCGCTCTCTCTCTCTCTCGCCCCCCCCCCCCCCCCCCCCCAACTTTGAAATGGAAACAGTGGCAGTTTTAATTGGCTGTGGACTGTTTTCACGTCGAGTCTGCCCCCCCTCCCTCCCCTCCCCAAGGGCGATGATGATGAAGAAACTCTCAAGATCCATAACAATGTCAAAAAACCGCAGTCGTGAACTTTAAAAAAAAAAGACGGTCAAGTTTGCTGGGATGCGTGTTCACTATAAGGGGGGGGGGGGGGCACGTAAACTTCAGCTGCAGCACGTCGTGGTGTGGGGGGAATCAGAGGTGGTGATGAAGCGTCGAGGCGTTTGCAGGGAGACGCTGCGTGACGCCTCCGACCGCGGACCTCTGCTTCCATCTTGCGGCCGCTCGCCGCCACTGTCTCTCCCTGCAACTCTGCCTCTCCCTCCCTCCGTCGCTCCCTCTCCATTTAATATCGGCACCGTGGCGAATCTAATCTGGATCTCCTTTAAGGCAATAAAACCCAGATAGCTTCCTTTAAATGAGAAGCGCCGCCTATTATAGCTTTGAAATCCTCGTTTATTTGGCGATGTGCGTGATAGAGAGAGACAAAAAAAAAAGATTCATGTCGAGGTTCAAATGGGCAGGATGACGAAGATCCATGGTGTCCCAAGTGCACATTTCCTCGAGTATTGTGTTCCAAGGTATATAATATCGTTATCCACGCGGGTTGAACTATGCTTGCGCGCCAAGATGCCCGCGTTTTAATGTCGCGCTGCTTTATCCCTCCGAGCAGCCAAAAGCAATTTCCGATAAATCTGACCCTGTTGCTGAGCTGGATGAGGGGCGGTGTGATTTTCTGCTAAGTTAATGACAGTACGGAGGCGCAAACGCGAAACACTGTGGACCGTAAAAAGTTTACCACGGAGGCGTTCACGCCGCGGACGTCTGGATTTGGCTTCAGTTTGAGGAAGAAAAACAACCCATGCAAAAAAAAAAACGCGTGTTCGTGTATTTGGTGGGGAGATATTTTAGAAAATATATAGACATATAAACGCATTATGAAAAGTATCGTCAAGCCACCCTCGTGGGATAATTCCCAGTATTTCCAACGGCACCGAATCCTGGCGCATTACTCCACTGAACACCTGCCACTAGCCTCAGCTTGCTCCTCCAGACACTGGATGTTTCTCCCCCTGACGACGGATTCACAATAAAATCAAATGATACATTTGCAACATTTACCTCTTAGATGAATCACTGGCAGCTAATATTAGCACATTTCTGCACGACGCATGGCTTGACTGCGGCGTGTTGGCGCAAAACCTGGGGAAAGTGGAGAATGCAGTTTTTGAGTTGGAGCAGTGTCTCCGCGCCTAACGCGGACGTCCTGGCTCTTGACGGCGGCGAATCGTGTCGAAAAAAAATTCTCCATGCGTCTATTTTACAGAGGGAAAAAAAAGTGTGCTATTGGCCTGCACTTTTCCAGTGTGGGACTCAAAGCAAACAAGGAAGTACACTGTCTGGAATTAAAAATAGTTTTTTGCGCTGTGACGAGCCACTTTTTTTTTTTTTTTGAGACAGACAATAATCGGGCTTTCACTTTGGAGAATGTTGGGATGGAGAGGGGAGAGAAATGAGAGGGCTGTTGTTGGCACAGCTCTATCAAGGAAGAAGGACTCCCTGTTTCCTTGTGAATGGGGCTCCCTTTTGGACCAGAACAGATATAGCACGAATTTTTAATTCGTTTTTCTTTGAGAGACAACAATGCTTTATTTGAGGGCCTGATACAAATTGGGGTTTTGTGAGAGAGGTCCCTTATTCTCCCTTGTCCGGAGCCCAGCTGCCCATATGGGACACAACGTGTGCAGCAAAGATCACAATGGCACCGAGTGACAGGCAGGACAAAAAGCCCAAGGATGCATCTCCCTGACTCTGAACAGCACCAAGAATCTCTGTCAGTCTCTCTATCGACACTGTTTTGCATCCTCTCCCCCACCGCTGCTCGTTAACATGCACGCCTCTGACATCCTGCGACACCAGGCCTGGCCTTTTGTCTCCGCGTTGTGTCGTGTACTGTATTATGCAATGATGGAGTCACAGAACTGCCCCCCGCCACGGCGGCAAAAATTGCCAGGGCAAAGATCCTGGACACACTCGAGGCTACATTCTCCTTTTACGCACGAGTAAAAAAAAAAAGATACGTAATTGTCCAAAGACTAGCTGGGCGTAAGATTGATTTGAAAACGGACAGGAGGAGTTCACTAAAATCCAATCACAGTGAGCCACAGCTCTTTATCGCTGCCGATGATCATTTCCTGTTAGAATTTCCAATAGCGCGCACTGCGGATCATATCATATTCCTCCCCGCATCCACTTTCGCCGTAATAGCAGAGGAGGGAAACGGTTAGTGTCGCGCTAAAAGCAGCGCTACTTATTTTCTCGCCCCCTCTTTCTTTATCGACGAATAAATAAATAGATAACACTAATAATAACATTTAAAAAACGAAATCCACGATCAAGCTGCTGATTTATTTGACCTACAAGCTCCGACCGGTTGCGAAACACAAAACCTGCCTGTCATGGGACAAATTGAGTCTGTGTCGCCCACAAAAAGCAGTAGCCCCCTCGAGACTCCATTCGGTAAATAATTAGCAAATCCTCCCAATTTAGCTGTTTGTTCAGTGATGATAGGGGCGAGTCTAACATCTGTTGTGACATTTTTTTTTCTTCTGTGTGTCCTGGGACAAACAGAATGCATAGATTTTTCTACTGGGTTATCATATTTACCCAAGATATTGACCGTGGAGTCTGATAATCCGCAGTGCGCGCTCCGCGAAGCCCCCGGCCATTTGTGCTTATTTGTTTTGGTTCCACCTTATAAAGACCGCGGTGACTAATAGGACAACGTGTATTTTAATGCCGGCCATCGCCGCTAACACGTTATGTGATCATATAAAAAAAACAACTTTATTAGGGCGGCTGCAGCCCCTGTGGTGCGCGCTTATTTCAGCTGCGCTGCACGGCCGTGGTTAAACAAAGCAGGCTGGTGAGTCACCGGTTATTCCTGCTCTATTTGCAGTTTGTACGAGATAACAAAACATTTATTGCAATTGAACGTTTTTTTTCTTCTTCTTCCCCCCTCCACAACCTTTCCACTTTGCTCCCGAGGCCGGGAGTGGTTAGGGGATGCTGACAGAAAAGGGAGAGCTTTTGACTCAAAAGCTTCTTGTGTGAAGAAGCCCTCTTATATTAAGTAAGTGGATTTTAGTCTCGTTTCACAAGTGACTTTAGGCTCTTTATTAGTGAGGTGTTCGGATTCAGGAGGGGGAGAAAAAAATATATTCCCCGGATTAATTTGTCTAGAAGAGAAAGGAAAATAAAAAGGCTGAAGTGCGCAGGAGATTTATTCCCACAGTCAAGCTCCATTCTGTGACACAATGTAGCGTTTAGCTCCTCTCATTGTGTTCTGCGGTGTCTTTACAAGAGATGGTCGAGACGAACGGGACACTTACATACACCAAAACCCTCTTTCAGAAATCACAGCATTTTATTTAAAATTCCTCATATAAAAATTAGGATCTTTAGCCACCAACCGCGAGGCTACACTCGTTGTTTATTTACATGTGTGATCTGACACGGCAGTCACAAGGGTTTTGCCCAAAATCACACCCTCGTTTTGTGTTTTTTTTTTTTAAATTTGGAAATATATAGTCCGATCTTCAGCTTCACGCCCCCGAAACTTGTGTATGATTGCAAAACATTTGCCAAGGATTATTTACAGTAAAATGAAAAACCAAAGGAAAATAGCTGAAAAGTTTGCCAGTGTTTATTCATGGCCATAAATATTTTTTTTTCGGTCCATAAAAGAAGCAAGAAATTAAAATTTCTATAATCATAAAGTGGTTCGCACGTGCTGATAATAACACGAAGGGGACAAAAGGGGGGGGGGGGGAACAAAGAGGAAAACATCTCTACAACCAACACACAACATACTTTTACAAAACAAAACAAAATAATAATCACAAGAAGAGCATTGACATTCTGGATAAAATCAGGGAGAGGTTCGGACCCAGTTCTCTTAACGAAAACATGTAAACACGGCGCACACATGAGCCCCGAATAAAAATGGTAGTATATATACGAGTCAAGCTGCAAAAATGAAAAGTCTTTTGTTTTTTTTTGTGTTTTATTTTTTTTCTCTCTCTCTCTCTCTCTCTCTCTTTCTCTCTTTGCTCTGTGGTGGAACTCCCTACCGCGCCTCCAAGACAAGTCTCTATTATTTCTCTCTCACCAAGTCCACTGTTGCGTTTGCACCAAATGATGTGCTGTGGGGAACTGTGGCGCTGCCGCGGCGCTGTACTGCGCGTTATACTGCATGTGTTGGAGTGACTGGGCACTGTAAGCCGAGAAGGGGATCCCGGCCTGAAAAGTGGCCGCCAAGTCCTGAGCTTTAAGAGTGTGACAAGGCTTTCCATCCCTGACTAAGACGGGCACGGCCACCCGCCTGGGAGAAGGGAGATGGGTCACTTCCATACCTTTCTCGGCCCGGGCTCTCTTCATCTTATACCGGTGGTTCTGGAACCAGATCTTCACCTGCGTCGGGGTGAGGCGGATCAGGCTGGCCAGGTGCTCCCTCTCCGGGGCGGACAGGTACCTCTGCTGCCTGAAGCGGCGCTCCAGCTCGTAGGTCTGCGCCTTGGAGAACAACACCCTCCGTTTCCGCTTCTTGCCGGAGTCGCTGGCGCCGCTGCTCGAAGTCTCCTTGTCGTTGTCCGGCGACTCGTCGTCCGCGGACGGCTCCGGGGACTTGGCCGAGTCCTGCGAGCTGGCGGACAGACCGTGCACTGCGGCAAGAAACGGGAGAAACACTGTCAAAATGTTATGTTGTAAAGTTCTCAGGGGGCATTCAGCACAAACACAGAGGCCATGTGATCAATTTAAAAAAAAAAAAAGTTCGCATGCACTTGAAATGAAATGTGCTTCTGCGTAATAGGAGGGGAAAAAAGATAACCTGTTAATTATTGAACACTTGTCAAAACAGACAAGTGCTCAATCATTAACAGGTTATCTCCCCCCCCCCCCCCCCCCCAACACACACACACAGATTTAGAAGATGCACAACATTTTTATAAGACACGAGCATGAATAATGAATAATAAAACAAAGGGGGCATTTTGGCCGATTTGAACTATTTGGTGCAATTTGGAGGTGGAAAAAAAAAAAGAAAGAAAGAATCCTCGGCCCAAATTTCCACGAGCAGCTCGAGTCAGTGAAGCATCCACAGATGCATTGTCTGCCCCGCGAATCCCCACAGTGTGCACTGCTACATTTCACACCGCTGTCACACTCGGAGTAACTTAGAACAGCCTCTTTTTTTTTTTTGTTGTCTCCCTCAATATTTTTTTTTCTGGCTTTTTTTCCCACGTTGCTTTGTCAAATCCACCAATTGCTCACAGCGAGGTGCAGCAGCCCGGACACCGCGTGCATTCGCCGGGCAGCGCAGACGCCTCGAGACGGGCGCAGCGGCAACACGGTGCACACGGACGAAGGCTGCGCGCCGCCCAAGGGCATCGTC